>NW_006400270.1:419224-441207 GCF_000299155.1 Elephantulus edwardii
AACAACAACAACAACATATGTTTTTTGATTTCCTGGCTACTGATGCCAAGAGTTTTGACCATGGAGCCAAGCAGACTAAAGTTTTAACAATCTCAATCTCTTCACCATCCATCCTGATGCTGCCAGTTGATCCAGTTGAGAGAATCTTTGTCTTCTTGACATTGAGCTTCAATCCATACTGAAGGCTGCAGTCCTTGACCCTCTGGAGCAAGCATTTCAGGTCCTCCTCAGTTTCAGCAATGGGAACACTAGATGATTTCAAATCAGGAAATGAGAGCATCAAAGTTATATCCTTTCTCTACATTTAACTCAATTTGCAAAGTGAATGGATCATTTGAGAAGCTGGATGATAGGATGAAGAAAGTGGAATCAGATATGGAGAATGACTTATCAACAATCTAGGCTATGCAGAGGACACAACCTTGCTTGCTTAAAGTGGAAAGGGCTTCAAACTCTTGCTGCAGAAGATAAAAGACTATAGCCTTCGATATGAATAATAAATTCCTCATCTCTGGACCAATAATCAGCATCACAATAGATGAGAAAAAAAATATCAAAGTTGTTAATGATTTTCCCCCCTTAGATCCACAATCAATATCCATGGTACCAGCAGCCATGAAATCAAAGTATGTGTTGCATTGGGGAAAAAAATCTGCTTTCATGAACCTCTTCAGAGTGCTAAAGAGCAAATTTTTCAGTTTAAGACTAAGATGCACTTGATCCAAGTCATGGTCTTTTTTTTTAAATATTGATTTACTTACAAAGTTCGTATACACTGTTATGCATACCAGATCTTTCCCTTTACCTTTACTCACCCCTTCCTCAACCCATCAAATTATGCAAACCTATGATTAAGCCTCCCCTTTCCCAACTGCTTCCCCCTCCCTGCCCTTTATCCTCATACTCATTTTATAATAATGGTCTTTTATAATATTTGTCTTTATGAGACTGAGTTAGTTCATTTAGCACAATGCTCTCCATTCCTTCCCAAGTTAGGTAGTAATTTTTAAAATCATTGTTCCTATGTGCTGCATAGTATTCCATTGTGTGAAAGTGCCATGATTTCTCAATCTATTCAACTATGGTTGGACATTTGAGCTGTTTTGATGTTCTTGCTGTGGTGAATAATGCTCTTATGAACATTGGTGTACAAATCTCTGTTTGTGCTTCAGTTCTCATTTGAATGGCCAACAGACAAATGAAAAAAATGCTCAAAATCACTGCCAGTAAGAGAGATGCAAATCAAAACCACAGTGAGATAGCCTATTGCAGTACCAGTGGCAAAGTTTAGCAGGGCAGCTAGTAATAAATTTTGGAGAGGATATGCCAAGATAGGGATTCTTGTACATTTTTGGTGGGACTGTAAAATGGTATAACCACTCTGGAAGGCAGTTTGGCACTTCCTTAAAAAGCTGAACATAATTATTTCATATAACCCATTCATGGTCTTTTTAATTACTTCCCATGCATCTTAAATTTGGACAATGAACAAGGAGGACAGAAGAATTAGTGTTGCCTTTAAACTGCTGTGTTATAGATATCCTTTCCATGTTCTGTCAAAAGAACAAACAAATTTGTCTTGGAAGAAGTGCAACTAGGGTGCTCCTTAGAGGTAAAATGGTGACATTTCCATCACATACTTTGGGCATTTTGTCAGGAAGTGTGGTTCCTTGAAAAAATATATGATACTGGGAAAGGTGGAGCATCAGAGAAAGAGAGGAAGATCCCTCAACGAGCTGGATAAACTCAATGAAGGTAACGATAGGCTTGAGCCTATCAGAGATGGTAAACATGATACAGTATAGGAGAAGATTAAGATCTATTATTCATAGGGTCATTAGGAGTCATAACAACAACAACAACAACTCAAATGGTGCTATTTACCTTATTTGCACTATTTGTATTCAATCCTCTTGATTAACCTTATATTTAAGGAAATGGAAGATTTTTACCAACTTTTGTGATCAGAAATCAATCAAACATGCAACTAGGATTCATTAATAATAATTAGTGACTGGAATTTTAGCATTGGGAACAAGAAAGACCAGTAACAGAAAACACTAGTTCGGTGATAGAAATAAGAGTGGAGATAGAATGACAGACTTTTGTATGATCAATGACTTATATTGCAAATACCTTTTGTGAAAAAAAGAAAAAACTATACACATAGACTTCACCTGATGGACTACATAAGAATCAGATCAATTACACCTATGGAAATAATCACTGGAAAAGTTCAATATCAGCTATGAAAACTAAGTCAGGTGCTGACTATGGAATAGACCATCAAATACCCTGTGCAAGTTCAACTTGAAGCTAAAGAAAATTTAAACAAACCCACAAGAACCAAAATACCACCTTGAATGATCCAGGAAGCATCAATAAAAGACAGAATGAATACAGAAATCTTGTTGTTGTTGTTGTTGTTGTTGTTAAGTGCCGTCAAGTCGCAGGCGACTCATAGCGACCCTATGAATGAAAGTCCTGGACATTTCCTGTATAACTTTTGTCCTTTCTCCAGGTTCATAGGGTTTCCAGAGGCAAGCTATTGTGGCAGTAGATGCCACTCCTGCTTGCAAGCTTGCTTTAATAGGGGAGCTGCACCAAACACTGTCCACCATGGGTAACAGTATTTGGCTTCACAGCAATCACGAGTTACCTCTGTACACCAAGTGGACATACCAGGATTACACTACCTAGAAGAATGTTTCACCAAAAAAAATTAAAGGCAGGCCTGAGGGCCACGGAGTAGAGTCACCCACCTTTGACTTGGGAGATACTGTACCAAAAAGAATTCGCTGACACAGACCCATTTCAAGAAGTAGCAATTGATGAACTAATGGTAATAAAGGAGGAAGTTCAAGCTCCACTGAAGGAACTGGAAAAAAAATGGGCCCCAGGAGTTGATGGAAAAGCAACTGACATATTTCAACAAATAGATGCAGTTCTGGGTGTGTTCACCAGGTCGTGCAAAGAAGCCTGGAGGACAGTTACCCGGACAACTAAAGGAATGATATCCATATTTATTTACCACTACCAAAGAAGGTGTTCCAAAAGAATGTGAAAATTACCAGACAATATCACTATTATCACATGCAAACAAAAGCTTGCTGAATAATATCTGAAAGTGACTAGGATAGTACATGATGAGAGAACTGCCAGAAATACAAGCTGGGTTTAAAAGAGCGTGTGACACAAGGGATATCATTGCTAATGTGAGATGCATAAAAGTAGAATACTAGATGGATGTTTATTTGTATTTTATCAACTATGCAAATTATTTGACTGCGTAGATCACAGCAAACTGTGACTAACATTGAGAAGAATGAGAATTCCAGTACACTTGATTGTGCTCGTGCAAACCTATACTCATACAAGGAAGCTGTTGTCTGAGCAGAGCAAGGGAACATTGCACAGTTCAAAATCAATAAAGGAGTGCATCAGAGATGTCTCTTAGGGAGCTTTCGTGGCCTAGTAGCAAGAAGGGGCACTACAACCCTGGAGGCATATGGTTTGAATCCACCAGCTCCTTTGCAGGTGAAGGATGAGCAATCTCCTCTCATGTGATTAAGTACCTCTGCCAACCCACAAGAGGGTCAGTTATGAGTCAGTTTTGACTCTATGGTACACAGCAACAACAACTTTGAGAAGAATTGGAATTCCAGAATATTTTCCCCCAAAGGCACATGATTCAAGACCACCAGCTGCTCTGAGGAAGAAGGATGGACTGGAGAGTTATGGGGAGGTTCCTACTCTATGGTACACAACAACAACTTTCCCCATTTTATTCAGCTCCCCTAAATTCAGGGAGCTCTGTGGCATAATGGTTAGAAGTTGCACCACAATACCAGAAATGTATATTTTCTCCAGATCTTTTCAATCTATACTGTTGTTGTTGCTATGTGCCATTGAGCCGCTTGCAACTCATAAGCGACCCTATACACACCAGCCCTAAACTGTGTTATGTCCTGTGCCAATCTCATTGTCTCTGACACACTATTCCGATTACCCCAGTCACCGAATCAATCCACCTCCTACAAGGCCTTCCCTTCCTGTGTCTGCCCTCCATGCTCCAAAGCATGATGTCCTTCGCCAAGAACTGGTCTCTCCTTACAACATGACCAAAGTATGTCAGATGAAGCCTCAGAATCCTTGCCTCCAAGGAGCAGCCTGGTTTAACCCTCTTCAGAATGAATCTGTTTGTTTTCTTAGCAGTCCATGGCACCCTCAATACTCTCTCCAACACCAAAGTTCAAAGGCATCAATTCTCTTTCTATCCTCCTTGGTCATTGTCCAACTCTCTGATGCATAACAAATGATTGTAAAGACCATGGCCTGTATCAGACTCACCTTAGTCTCCAGAGAGACACCATTGCTCTTCAGTACTTTAGAGAGGTACCTAACAGCAGACTTTCCCATCACAGTACATCTATTAATTATCTGGATGCTCGTGCCAAGAGTGTTGACTATGGAGCCAAGCAGATGAAAACTATGAACAATCTCAATCTCTTCACCATCCATTCTGATGCTGCCAGTTGGTCCAGTAGTGAGAACCATTGTCTTCTTGACATTGAGCCTAAATCCATATTGAAATCTGTAGTCCTTGGCCTTCTGCAACAAGAGCTTCAGGTCCTCCTCAGTTTCAGCAAGCAGGGTTGTGTCATCTGCATAACGCAGATTGTTGATAGATCTTCCACCTCATAGAGCCCAGCCTCCCCACCTGAATTTCAGAACCATCTTAGGAACAGGTGTGAGGCCTTGAACATAAATGAGTGAAGACCAGATGAGTTGTGGGAGGTTATCAAGGGTATCATCCAGGAAGAGTGCAAACATTCATTACAAAGACAAAAGAGGAAGACCAAAATGGATGTCAGAAGAAACTCTGAAGATTGCACTGGAGCACAGAGAAGCCAAAGCATAAGGAAGAATTCAAGATACTAAAGAGCTGAAAAGAAGCTTTCAAAATGCAGAGAGGAATGACAAAGTAAAATATTACAATGAAATGTGCAAGGAGCTGGAGTCAGAAAATCAAAAGGGCGGAACTCGCTCAGCATTTCTTAAGCTCAAGGAACTGAATAACAAATTCAAACCTTGAGTTGCTATAATCAAGGATTCTTTAGGCAGAATATTAAATGATCCAGGAAGTATTAAAAGAAGATGGAAAGAATATACTGAGTCATTGTATCAAAAGGAATTGGCAGACACAGAAGAATTTTATGAAACAGCATATGAGCAAGAGCCTATGGTGATGATGGAAGAAGTTCAATCTATAAGTGAAACATATTATTCAGGATGTTGGACTTTATGAAGAAGAATGTCAGAAGTATTGGAGGAAGACTAATCTGTGCTAGGCAGATGGCACAACCTTGCTTGCTGAAACTGAGGAGGAGTTGAAGGAATGGCTGCAAAAAGTCATGGACTGCAACCTTTAACATGAATTGTATCTCAGCTTTAAGACAACAAAAATCCTCACCACAAGGCCAGTCAGAATCATCATGATGGATGGAGAAAAGATTGAGGTAGTTAACAATTATATCTTGCTTGTATCCACAATCAACAGTCTTGGCACCAGCAGTTAGGAAATCAAAATACAAGATTCCTAGAGAAAATCTGCTGTCAAAGACCTCTCCAGAGTGTTAAAGAGCAACGGTAAGTCTAGAGACTAAGTTGTGTCTGATTCAGGCTATGGTCTTCTCAATTGCTTGCTGTGCATCTGAGGGCTGGTCCGTAACTAAGGATGACAGAAGAAGAATTGATACCTTTGAGATGTTGTGGTAGAGAAGAGCATTGAACATGCCATTGATCTTCAAGAGAACAAACAGATCTGTCCTAGAAAGGGCGAAAGATTGCTCCTTGGAGGCAAGGATTTTGAAACTTTTTCTAATATACTTTGGGTATGTTGTCAGGAAGAACAAGTCCTCGGAGAAGGACTTCATTCTTGGAAGAATAGCTCAGAAAAGGAAGATCCTGGATGGGATGGATTGACATAGTGACTGTGGTGATGGAAGGAGATGTATCAGAGATGGTAAGGTTGTCTCAGGATAGGGCAAGGTTCAGTGCTATTGTCCATAGGGTCACAATGAGTCATACTCAACTTGATGGCACATAAAAACAACAATATTTCAGTCATTAGGGATCTCTAGCCTTGTGGTAAGAAACTGCACTGCAGCCCCATATACACATGATTCGAATCTACCAGCTGTTCCATGGAAGAAAAATGGGCAATCTCTTCCCTTACAGTTTACTTCCTCTGAAAATCTACTGCAAGGAATCAATTGTGAGTTGGTTCCAACATGATAGCACAGAACAACAACCCAGTCATTTTCTGAGAGTTAAACTCACAATGTCTAGAAAAGTCATAATAAACAATCCATTCTAGGACAGCTGTTAGCCAAAAATTTATTCCTACCGGGATTTTGAGAGTTTATAAGATCTTACTGGTAGCTTATATAGGGAGTTTTGTAATGGTATTTCTTCTAACTTATCCTGTTTAAGAGATTAGTTTCTTTTTTCGGTCATAACTTCTCAGCAAAACATAAGAGAGACTTATTGGGATGGCTGAAGAGAGAGGTTCTATTAAATATTTTCAATCTGCAGGTCCCCAGTAAAGTGGATAATCCACTGGTATACATCTGATTTCAAAGTTTATTATTTGTTGATCTTTTGTCAAGAAAACTTAGATGTGGCAGAGTTTTTTTCCCAAGTAAATTTTTAGAGGTCTAGATTCAACTCTGGATCTGGGAGCTCTGATGCCATAGTCTAAAGGAGTTGTCTGTAGGAAGCTGTACTGCTAACCTAAAGTCTGCACCTCTCTGGACATCTGAATCCAGTAGTAACTACATAGGAAATAGATGAAACTTATATGACACTTCTCTCATATGATTTATAGACTTGCAAACCCAATGGAGGGACAGCTTTGAGTAGGTCCAACTTGACAATGAGTGATAAGTAATAAATTGGTCTGTAAAGAAATGAAATTTCTAACTTATCCTTGAACTCCAGTGAAAGCACTAAGCAAATTGTCAACTGACAAATGTATATCAGTAGCTTCAACAACTGAAAGTATACTGATCTTAAAGGAATATCAGAAGTCTAAATCAGCATTCATTTGGGGATGCTACAATTAGATTCTCCGTTGTCATTCTGGAGACTAAGATGTGCCTGATACAGGCTACGGTCTTCGCAATCACTTGCTATGCATCAGAGAGCTAGACAATGACTAAGGATGACAGAAGGAGAATTGATGCCTCTGAGCTGTTGTGTTGGAGAATAGTATTAAATATACCATGGACAGCTAAGAAAACAAATAGTTTCATCCTAGAGAGGGTTAAACAAGGCTGCTCCTTGGAGGCAAGGATTCTGAAGCTTCATCTGACATATTTTGGACATGTTGCAAGGAGAGACCAGTCCTTGGAGAGGGACATCATGCTTGGGAAGGAGGAGGTACAGTGCAGGAAAGGAAGACCCTCTATGTGGTGGTTTGGTTCAGTGACTTGGGTGATGGGGTAGGTATGTTTGAGACAGTGAGATCGGCACAGGATAGAGCAGTGTTTAGGGTTATTGTACATAGGGTCACTATGAATTGCAGGTGACTCGACGGCACATAAAATCAACAACATAGTCAGATTGGAACATGAAAAAGTTGCCTAGGGATGGTCTCTAGTTTTAACTGAGGTTAAACCTCAAAAATAGACCTGAAAGCATTATTTAAATTAAATTATTCACCCAGAGTGGGGACATACCAAGGTGTTGGAACTCTCCTGGTGAGTAACTGATACAGTTGAGAAACCTGGCCTACACTCAGGACAACAGACTAGGAAAGGGGATTGAAATCAGATGAGAAACTTCCTTCCACAGCATGGTGAAACCTGGCCTCTTGGGTAGGCCACAGACCACTTAGGACAATAATAGACTTTAGGAGAGGTGAGCTTCACTCAGGCAAGATTCCCATGGGGATGTGGCTCACATTAGAGAGGACCTGAAGGATTTTAGGACAGGCAAACTTTCCTATTGCACAGGACGAGAAAAACGTCCAGTACAGTGACTGGCCCACCACCATAAATGCAACAAGTTACGCCTTCAACTAATCAGTAAATTTAGAAAATTAAAGAAGTGTCCCAATCAACACTGGCATAACATAAATAGTCTAAAAATGACCAAAAAAAGTTCATATAATGTCAAGAAAGTAACAGGCAGCTTCAAAGATAAAGAAAATAAAAACAAACCTTCTCCTAAAAAAATTAGAACATATTGCAGATAATAAGGACTACCGTAGAGACAAGAAGGTAAATGAAAGACATTGACATGGAATTATAAGAATAACTATGGAAGAAGCTACAAATAATGGAAGACATAATGGATTAATAAATAAAGCTATCTCAGGGACAGAGAGTAAGAATAAATATATAAATAAGGAGGAATGTAAACAACTAATGAAGAATTTGCAAAAGGTGGAAGAAAGAATAGATACTACAGATAAAAAGGTAGAAGAAATTAAAAACTCATCACAAGATAGAGAGGGTACAACCAACACAACACTGGAATTAACAGAAATGCATGGAAATTCAATCTAAAATATCATGGTTGAAATAGCAGAAATTTTCAACATGCTGGAGGAACAATAAAGCAGAACAGAAGAGATGGAACAGAGTCGGTTAGCTGGAAAACAAGAAAATCAATGGAAACATACTAAAAGTAAATCAGACAGGAGACAGAAGAAAAATGAAGAAAACATTAGAATCATGTGGGATAACATCAAATGGAACAATATATGTGTGGTCAAAATTCCAGAATAAGAGGGAGCAAAAGAAACACTCAGAACATTGTGGAAGAAGTACTAGAAGAAAACTGCCTGGTATGACAAAGAACAAGGAAATCCACATTGAAGAATCTCAGCAAACATCAAACCAACTAAAACCCAAAAGAAAAGCATCAAGATATATCAATCAATTCTCCAAAATCAACGATAAGGACAGAATACTTAAGGCAGCTCCAGAAAAATGAAGAGTCACCTGAAAAGAACCAATTAGATTAAGTTCTGATTTTTCAGTGGAAAACATGTGAGGAAGAAGACAACGGGACAGACTATTATTGTTATGTGTCATCAAATAAACTGTGACTCATAATAACCCAAAGCACAATAGCTCTGAACCTATCCCTATCCTAAGCCAATCTCAATATTTCTGACACACCTACCCCCATTACAGTAGTTACAGTGTCAATCCATTTCATCTGAGGTCTTTCTCTCCTGTGATGACCCTCCATTCTTCCAAGCATGATGTCCTTCTCCAAGGACTGATAGCTCCTGATAACATTCTCTAGGTATGTGAGATAGATCCTCAAAATCCGTGCATCCAATATATGGCATACACAAAAGGCTGAAAGAAAACAATTGCCAGCCAAGTATCCCATACCCAGCAAAGCTGTCCATCAAATATGAAGGAGAAATTATGCTATTTCCAGAAAAGCAGGAGCTTAAGGAATGTGTGAGAAAAAAGATCAATTCTACAAGAAATTCTAAGGGAAGTCCTTCACACAGAGACACTAAAGGAAAGTGGATATTCATCCATAATAACCAGAAACAACAGGAAAACAAACAGCAAAATGGCAGCGGTAAAACCTGACCTTCAGTAATCACAATGAGAATAGCTTAACTGTACCAAGTAGAAGAAAATGAGTAATAGAATGATTAAAAACACTAAATAAAGCCCCTCAATATCTTGCCTATATGAGACATATCTAAGAAGTGAGGAAAAAGACTAAAAATCAAGAAGGGGGGAAAATATACAAGCAAATGCATCCACAAAAAAGCAGAATAGAATATACTACTCTCTGACAAAATAAACGTCAGAATGAAAAACCACCATAAAAGATGCAGAAGATTAAAGGTACAAGAGATTAAGAAGACATAATGTTGGTCAACATCTACACATCAAATAATAGATCTATAAAATACATAAAACAATGGTTAACAGAATTGAAAGAAATAGCATACAATAGTGGTAGGAGACCTTAACACACCGCACTCACCAAAGGTTAGGTCAACTCAAAAGCAACTAAACAAAGATGCAGAAGATCTCAACAATACAATCAGCCAACTCCATCATGTGGATGTATTCAGAGTACTTCACTCAACTAAAACTCAATTCACTTTCTTCTTAAGGGCAACTTGTACATTCTTAAAGAATTGACTACATATTAGAACACAAAGCAGGCTTCAACCAATTAAAAGAAAATTGAAATGATACAAAGTATGCCATAAAGCTAGAAATTGATGACGAGAGGGTAAAGTTTATAAATTTACCCAAGGGGATGCTAAATAACACTCTGCTAGAACATGATTGCATTATAGAATAAATAAAAAGTTTCTTGAGACAAATGAAAATGGAAATACAATATAACAAAACTTATAGGGTGCAATTAAGGCAGTCTTCAGGGGACAGTTCATAGCAATAGGCAAACACACAACAAAGAAGAAACAAAATTAATGACCTTGCTCAATATCTACATCAAACAGAAAAAAACCTCCAACCCCTATATAACCCCACAAACTCTAGAAGAAAGGAAATTATAAGGACAAGAGCTCAGAAATCATTGAGATAGAAAACAACAACAAAACATTTAAACCATCAACACGACCAGGTGTTGTTTCTTCAAAAAGGTAAATAAAATAGACAAACCACTGGCAAACTTAGTAAGAGAAAAAGAAGAGAAAACAAAAATAATCTGAACTGATAGAGGTGATATCATAACAGAAGCGATTGAAACTAAATTAATAATAACAGAATATGAAGAAAAGCCATACTCTAAAAAATTTGTAAAGACCCATTGCTTGAAAGTCATTTGTTACCTACATTGACATGGACAAATGTGGAACTTTAAAAGACCTATCACAAAAGAAGAAATTGAGTATGTCATAAAAAGACTTCCCACTAAAAAAAGTACTTGACCAGATGGCTTCGCTGCTCATTTCTACCAAACATTCAGAGAAGAATTAACATCAATTCTATTTAGATTGTTGTTGTTATGTGCTGTTGAGTCACTTGCAACTCATAGCGACCCTATATACAACAGCCCTAGACTCTGCTCTGTCCTGTGCCAATTGCACTGTCCCTGATACACCCATCTCGATTACCCCAGTCATTGAATCAATCCACCTCATAGAGGGCCTTCCGCTCCTGTGCTGTACCTCCACCCTACCAAACATGATGTCCCTCTCAAAGGACCGGCCCCTCCTTACAACATGTCCAAAGTATGTTAGATGAAGCCTCAGAATCCTTGCCTCCAAGGAGCAGCCTGGTTTAACCCTCTCCAGGATGAATCTGTTTGTTTTCTTAGTAGCCCATGGTACCCTCAATACTCCTCCAGGACCACAGCTCAAAGACAAAAACTCTTCTTCTATCTTCCCTAGTCATTGTCCAACTCTCTGATACATAACAAGTGATTGCAAAGACCATGGCCTGTGTCAGACGCACCTTAGTCTCCCGAGAGACACCATTGCTCTTCAGTACTTTGGAAAGGTCCCTAACAGCAGACTTTCCCATCACAATACGTCTTTTAATATCCTGGTTACTGGTGTCAAAGGTGTTGACTGTGGAGTCAAGCAAACTAAAGTTGTGAATAATCTCAATCTTTTCACCATCCATCCTGATGCTGCCAGTTGGTCCAGTGGTGAGAATCACTGTCTTCTTCACATTGAGCCTCAATCCTTATTGAAAACTGTAGTCTTTGGCCTTCTGCAGCAAGTGCTTCAGGTTCTCCTCAGTTTCAGCAAGCAGGGTTGTGTCATCTGCATAAAAATTAAAAATAAGAAACCCTCCCAGAGTCATTCTATGAAGCATTACCATAATATAAAAACCCTAATAGCAAAACCAGGAAAAGACAAAGTCATCACTAAAAAAGAATATTAAATATCAATGTTTCTCATGAATATAGATGCAGTTTGACATTTCCTTGGAAGGCTGAACATGGAGGTTTCATGTGGCCTGGCTGTTCCAGTGTTTGGAATACACATGAGTGAACACTTGTGCACCAGTGTTCATGACAGCATTGTTCACCATGGTGGGAGCATGGGAACAGCCCAGGTACCCGGCCACGGTAGAGTGGATTTAGGGATTGTGGTGCATTTGCAGAGTGAAGTGCTGTGCAGCATACGGGAGCAATAATTTTGTGGATTACTGCCTAGCATGGGAGGGACTGGAGAACATTGTGCTGGGTGGATTGGCTCAGTCTCATGCTGAGGGATACTGTATAGGACCATTGTTGTGAAGTGTGTTTGATGGTCCAAGGAGGAGGGGTGAGGGCTTGGGCATTGGGTTGAACAGTTTGATGTGTGGAGGGAAGGACTGGAGACTCTGGTGAAGAGAACAGTGTATATGAACTTTATCAGCTTTGTATGTAAATCAGTGGTTGTTATGTGATGTCGAGTTGCCTACGACTCATAGCGACCCTATGTACAACAGCCCTAAACCCTGCTCTATCCTGTACCAATCTAACTGTCTCTGACACACTTATCCCCATTACCTCACTTACGGAATCAATTCATCTCATTGAAGGTCTTCCTCTCTTGTGCTGTCCCTCCAGACTCCCAACCATGGCATCACTCTCCAAGGACTGGTCACTCCTTGCAACATGTCCAAAGTATATCAGATGGAGCTTCAGAATTCTTGCCTCCAAAGAGCAGCCTAGTCTCACCCTCTCTAGGACTAACCTGATTTATCTCCTAGCAGTCCATGATATATTCAATACTTTTTTTGTTCTGAATTAATTTTGAATTTTTATCAACCACCTCAAAGTTTATTCTCAGGTTGGTACTGATTTTTGAAACGATACAGAGAAGAACCAATCACAGGATTAAGAGTGGCTCACTTGAAAGGGAGCTCTGGTGGCCTAGTGGCAAGAATCTGCACTGGAATCCTGAAGGAAGATGGCTCTAGTCCATCAGTTGCTCTGCAGGAGAAGAATAGGCAATCTCCTCCTGTGGGATTGTTGCCTCTGATAACTTACTGGAGGGTCAGTTCCAGGTTAGTTCAGACTTGATGGCACACAACTTATAAGAAGGTAAAAAATTTTTGCATTTCTTTTTTTTAAATGAAATGTGCTTTTATTAATGATTTTTAATGCAACATACATATTTTTTACAGCATATTCTTTCCACTTACTTCCCTACATTCATTGTTGCACATTTTCCTCCCTGCCAACCCCTCCCCTCAGTTCAATTTTCTCTTTGGAGAAAAAAAATTCTTTCATTCACTGTCCACTTTAATATGCATTTTTTCTGTAATCTTCTCATGAAAATAATACCTAATCCTATATCCCTTTTAAACAGTTCTCTCCTTCATCTGTTTCAATGCAGTATACATTATTTATCTCCTCTTTTCTCAGGTTCCCCCCAGCCCTGATGTCAGTCCCATTTTACAAAGTGGCACTATCAGTATTTGTCCTTTTGTGACTGAGATATTTCACACAGTATAATGTCCTCCAGGGTCACCCATTTTGTATAATGTTTCATAAGTTCCTTGTTTTTCAATGCAGCATAGTATTCCATTGTGTGAATATACCAGAGCTTCTCTATCTATCCGTTTGTTGATGGACACTTGGGTTGTTTCCAACTCCTTGCTATTGTGAACAAAACTGATAAACATGGGTGTACTTGGTTGGTGGTTATGCTTTCTTTTTTTTATAATTTTAATGAACATTTACAGAGAATTTGGATTTCCATTCATTCATTGCTGCACTTCTCTACCCACCCAGTCCTCACCCCCACCCCCCGTTGGCTCCTCTCTTTCAAAAGTAAAAGAAAGACTCCCTCCCTGGTACGCAATCCCCCCACACCCCTCCCACCGCCCCAAGTACATATTCAATACTCTTCTCCAGCACCACAGCTCAAAGGCATCAATTCTCCTTCTATCATCCCTAGTCACTGTCCAGCTTTCTGATGCATAGCAAGTAATTGCAAAGACTATGGCCTGTATCAGGGCACCTTAGTAAAACAGTATAGGGTAAAATTAAAAAAAGAAATCCTTCACAAAATCCTACTTACTAGTATTCAACATCACATTTAAAAAAAAAATCATTATGCCCAAGTAGGATCCATAACAGGAGGGAGCTCTGATGGCTTAGTGGCAAGAAGCTGCACTGCAACCCTAAAGGCATGTGGTTTGATGTTACTATCTATTCCACAGGAGAAGGATGGGATATCTCCTGTTGTGTAATTAACTACCTCTGAAAACACACCAAAGGGTCAGTTATGGAATGATTCTGATTCTACAGTACACAACAACAACAATAATATGCAAGGATGGTTCAGTATAAGAAAAAAATCAAATAAATTAATCACATTGACAAAACAAATAACAAGAAACCATATGACTGTATCAATTGATGCAGAAAAGACCTCTGACAAAATGCAACATTTCTTCCTGATTTAAACACCCAGCAAAGTAGGAATAGAATAGGAGGATGTTTCCTTAGCATGTTGTTGTTATGTGACATCAAGTTACCTGATACTCTTAGTGACTCTATGTACAACAGCCCTAAAACCTGCTCTAGCCTTTGTCAATCTTATTGTGTCTAACATGCCTATCCCATTACCCCAGTGACTGAATCAGTCCATCTCATTGAGGGTATTCCTCTCCTGTGCTGTCCCTCCACCCACCCAAGCATGATGTCCCTCTCCAAGGACTGATCCTGTCTTGCAACATGCCCGAAGTATGTCAGATAGAGCTTCATAATCCTTACCTCCAAGGAACAGCCTGACTTCACCCTCTCCAAGATGAACTTGTTTCTTCTTCTAGCAGTTCATGGTATATTTAATACTGTTCTCCAGCACCAAAGGTCAAAGGCATCAACTCTCCTTCTATCATCCCAAGTCATTGTCCAGCTCTCTGATGCATAGCAGGTAATTGCAAAGGCCATGGACTGCATCAGGTGCACCTTAGTCTCCAGAGTGACATTGTTCTTCAGTATTTTGGAGAGGTCTCCAACAGAAAAATTTCTCAGTGCAATTAGTCTTTTAATTTCCTCACTGCTGGTACCAAGAGTGTTGACTGTATAGCCATGCACACTGATACTGTTAACAATCTCAATCTCTTCATCATCTATCATGATACTGCCAATCAGCCCAGTGGGGAGAATCTTCGTTTTCTTGATGTTGAGCTTCAATCCATATTGAAGGATGAAGTTCTTTACCTTCTGCAGTAAGCTCTGAAGAGGTCCTCCTCAGTTTCAGCAAGCAGTATTGTGTCACTTGCATAACGCAGATTGTTGATGAGTCTACCTCCAATCCTGATGACACACTTCTCCTTTTAGAGCCCAGCCTCCTGGATAATCTGTTCTGCGTATAGATTGAAAAGATATGGAGATTGGACACATCCTTGATACACACAAGTAAGTCCAGTGAATACCACCATCATTCAAATATATGCACCAACAACCAGAGCCAAAGAGGAGGAAATAGAAGATTTCTACCAACATTTGCAGTCAGGATTGATCAAACATGCAATCAAGATGCCTTAATAATAATTGGTGACTTGAAGGCAAAAGTTGGGAATAGAGAAAAAGGATCAACAGTTGGAAAATGTGGACTTGGTGACAGAAATTAAGCAGGAGATAGAATGACAGAATTTTGCACAATCAACAAATTATTCATTGCAAATACATGTTATAAGAAACACAAATGCAGGCTTACACATGAATTTCACCTGATGGTATGCATAGGGATCAGATCAATTATGTTTGTGGAAAGAATCACTTGAGAAGCTCAATATCAGCTTTGAAAACTAGGTCAGGTGCTGAGTGTGGAACAGACCACCAACTACTCATATGCAAGTTCAAGGTGAAGCAACTCTAAATATTTCAATGGAGCCCTGAAAAGCCAAAGCAAAGGGAGGAAATCAAGATATTAAGTAGCTGAAGAGAAGATTCCAGAGGGCAGGGTGGAAAAACAAAGTATTACAATGAAATGTGCCAGAAGCTGGTGTCAGAAAATCAAAAGGGCCAAACTCAATCAACATTTCTTTAACTGAAGGAACTGAAGAAAAAATTCAAAAAAGTTGCAATACTTTGGACCGAATATCAAATTATCCAGGAAGCATTAAAATAAGATGGAAAGAATATGCATAGTCATTGTACCAAAAGGAATTGGTGGACACAGAAGAATTTCATGAAACAATGTACGAGGAAGAGGTTGTGAGGATGAAGGAAGAAGTTCAAGCTGCTCTGAAAGAACTGGTGATTTTATTGACCTTTTCAAAAAAACAACTCCTTGTTTTGTTGATGGTTTTAATTGATTTTTGGTTTTCTATTAAATTTATTTCTGTTCTCATTTTTATAATTTCAGTCTTTTAGAGGGTGTCGAGTTTTCTTGCTGTTCTTTTTCAATCTGTTGGAGATGTTGGGTTAGAAAGTCAAAGGTCAATTTTTCCTGCCCTTTGATATGTTTCCTTATTGCTATAAATTGACCTTTTATTACTTATGTGACTGTTTCCCAGAGGTTTTGGTAAGTGGTGTTTTCATTGTCATTTGTTTTAAGAAACTTTTTAATTTCATTTTTTAATTTCTTCTAGTGCTCACTCATGTTCAAGCAAAGTGTTGTTCAGCTTCCAAATGTATGAATTCTTCTCCTTTATCCTCTTGTCATTAATTTCTTATTTTGTAGCATTGTAGCCTGAGAAAATGCTTTGTATTATTTCTGTTTTTTAATTTATTGATGTTTGCCTTATGACCTAAAATGTGGAGAATGTTCCATGCACATTGGAGAAGAAGGAACACTGTGTTTTTTTGAGGGTGCATTAGCCTATAAATGTCTATGAGGGCGAATTGGTTTATTGTGTGGTTTAATTCTTGAGCATCTTTGTTGATTTTTTTTTGCTGGTAGTTCTATGTTTTCTTGAGAGGGGTGTATTGAAGTCTCCAATTACAATAGTAGTGTTATCTATTTCCTTTTTCAGTTTTCTTAATGTTTGTTTTATATATTTTTCAGGTCTTTCATTTGATGCATAAATATTTATTATTGTTATGTTCACTTGTTCTACTCACTCTTCAAGCATTGTGCAGTGACCTACCTTGTCTGTTGTGTTGGTTTTTGCATTGATATTTATTTTATTGGAGATTAATGTTGTTATTTCTGCTTTCTTCTGGTTGCCATTTGCTTGGTATCTTTTTTCCCCCCCATCCTTTTTTAGTCTTTCTTTATCTTCATTTTCCAGGTGTGTCTCTTGTAGACAGTATATTGAAGGATTTTGGTTTTTTATCCAATCTGTTACTCTTCTATTCAGTGGTGCATTCAAGCTATTTACATTCAGTGTGATTACTGAAAGGCAGTATTTTATTGATATCATTTTGTTGAGTTATTTTTTATGTCGTTGCTAATTATTTTGGTCCATGCTGCTTTCTGTGGTACCTCTGTAAGAAGGACATCTCTCAGTGTTTCCTGCAATGCTGGTCTTATTTTTACAAACTCCCTTAGGTTCTGTTTTTCTAGGAATATCTTGATCTCTCCTTCGTATTTGATGGATAATTTTGCTAGGTACAGTATTCTTGGCTGACAGTCGTGTTCTTTGAGTATTTGATATATGTCCTTCCACTGTCTTCTTGCTTGCATGGTTTCTACTGATTAGAGATTTGATTCTTAGAAGGTCCCATTAATTTATTTTATTCTCTCCTGGTTGTAGATTTTCCAGGATGTTTGGAAGACTGTTTATGTTATGGAGTAAGCCTTCTACAGTTCTTTCAAGTTTTTCTTTAATGAAGTTTATAGTCCTTGCCTCTCCTATTCGTTATTATATTGGAAGTTTTAGCGATAGCAATAAGGCAAGAGAAGGAAAGAAAAGGTATCCAAATTGGCAGGGAGGGAGGTAAAATTATCTCACTATGCAGATGATATGGTATATCTTAGGAAACCCAAAAGACTCAACAAGAAAACTACTAGACATAGTTGACGAATTCAACAAAGTGGCAGGATACAAAAATCGATTGGATTTATCCACAGTGACAAAGAGATTATAGAACTGGAGCTGAGAAAAACAATACCCTTCAAAATAGCTAATTATAAGATTAAATACTTAGGAGTAAACCTAACCAGAAGCACAATTTTTTTAAAGAAAATTACAAAACATTGTTGTTTATTGTTTGATGCCGTCGAGTTGTAGACAACTCATAGCGACCCTACGAACGAACGGCCTGAGCACTGTTCGTACATACAGTTTCCGGAGGCAAGCCATTTCAGAAGTGGATGCCGCTCCTACTTCCAGGTTTGATTTAGTCGGTAAGCTCCAGCCAACACTGTCCACCATGGGTACCCGTTACCACGATTGGCACATCACTGTCACAGTCTTCAGCATCACAGCAACCACGAGTTACCTCTGGACAACAACGCACAGACCAGTGCTACACCACCTAGAAGAATGACAAAACATTAGTGCAAGAAACAAAAAGATATCTAGAAAAGTGGAAGAATTTCCCTTGCTCATGCATAGAAAGACTCAATATTGAGAAAATGACAATACTACCAAAGGCAATTTACACGTTCAATGCAATCTCAATACAAATAGCAATTCCGTTCATCACAAAGAGATGGAAAAGGTAATCTTAAATTTCATTTGGAATGTAAATAGGTCCAGAATAAGCAAAGCACTCCTCAAAAATAGATACAAGGTAGAAGGCATCTTGCTCCTGATTTCAAATCCTATTACACTGCCGTGGTGGTCAAGACAACGTGGCACTGGTAAAATGACAGATAGATCAATGGAATAGAATTGAGAATTCAGGAATCAGCCCATCTACCTATGGTCAACTGATTTCTGACAAGGAGATGAAATCAGTTAAGTGGGGAAACAACAGGCTTTTTAACAAATAGTACTGGCAAAATTGGAAAACTATCTGCAGAAAACTCAAGTAGTATCGACACCACACTCCATATACAAAAACCAATTCATAGTAGATTATGAACCTAGGACGAAAACCAAGGACTATAAACTTCATTAAAGTAAAGCTTGAAAGAACTCTAGAAGGCTTACTCTGCAACATGAACAGTCTTCCAAACATCCTGGGAAATCTGTAACCAGGAGAGGATAAAATAAATTAATCGGATCTTCTAATAATCAAATCTCTAATCACATTCAAAAATTTTCCCAACAGGGTAAAAAGGGAAGACACAGACTGGGAAAAAGTATTTAGTAATGACATGTTAGATAATGACATGTTAGATAAAGGATTTATATCTAGAATTTATAAAATACTTGAGCACCACAAGAAGATAAAGGTAAATAACCCAATTGAAAAATGAACACAGGATATACACTTCACCAAAGAAGACATTCAGATGGCCATCAAATACATCAAGAAATGTTCAAAATCCCTAGCTCTAAGAGAGATGCAAATCAAAACAGCTATGAGATATCATCTCACCCAAGTAAGAATAGCAAAATTTAACAGAATAGGAAACATCAAATGCTAGTAAGGTTGCAGAGAAACTAGAAACCTTATTCAGTGTTGGTGGGATTGTAAAATGGTGCAAACACTGTGAAAGGCAGTGTGGCACTTTCTCAAAAAAATACAAATAGAGATACCATTTGACCCAGCAAGTCTACTACTGGGAATATATTCTAAAGAGACTATAAATGCCACCTAAGAAGATATATATGCACACCCATGTTTATTGCAGCTTTGTTCGCATTAGCAAAGAGCTGGAAACAACCCAAATGCCCATCAACAAATGAATGGATAGAGAAGCTCTGGTATATTCACACAATGGAATACTATGCATCATTGAAAAACGAGGAACTCATGAAATATTATGCAAAATGGGTGACCCTGGAGGACATTATGCTGAGTGAAATATCTTAATCACAAAAGGACAAATATTGCATAGGGTCAGTGTTGTAAAATGGGACTGACATCAGGGTTGAGGGAAGACAGAGAAAGAGGGAATGATTGATGTATACTGCATTGAAACAGATGAGGGATATAACGTTTTAAAAGGGATATATGATTGTGTATTATTGTCATGATAGGAGTTCAGAATGAAGGATGCACAGTAGAGTGGAATTAGGAGGAAGAATTGCCTAACAATGAAAAAGTTTTACTTAGGGGGTGGGGGGCAGGGATAAAATGCGACAATGAATGAGTGGAAACCCTAAGTCTCTAAAAACTTTCATTAAAACTAATAAAAAAAAGAAGTAAGTTAAGAAAACGTAAGAAAACACACACACACAAACACACACACACACGAATTGGCAAAAAAAGGCCCCAGGAATTGATGCCATGCTGATAGATATATTTTAACAAACAGATGCTGCCTTCGAGGTGCTCACCAAGTTGTGCCAAGAAATCTGGAGGGCAACCACCTTGCCTACTGACTAGAAGAGATCTATATTTGTTTCCATTTCAAAGAAAGGTGATCCTACAGAATGTGGAATTATAGAACAATATCATTGATATAACATGCAACGAAGATTCTGGTGAAGATTATCCAAAAAGTATTGGAACAGCACATTAACAGAGAACTATCTGAAGTGTAGGCTGGATTTAGAAGAGGTTGTGACACTGGAAATATTATAGATAATGTCATATGGATCTTGGGGATCTTGGCTGAAAGCAGAGAATACCAGAGGAATGTCTATCTATGTTTCATTGACAATGCAAATGACTGCATGGATCACAACAAACTGTGGCTGACTCTGAGAATGGGAATCCCAGAACACTTGAGTGTGCTTATGTGAAACCCATACTTGGACCAGGAGACAGTCGTCAGAACAGAGTAAGGAAACACTGCATGGTTCCTTAGCATACTGAAAAATACGTATGCAAAACCAAGAAACATTATTCTAATAGAAAAGTCTAAAGGCATTCCTCTTGCAAATAGGGACTAGACAAGATCACCACTCTCTTCCTTATTGTATTGGTAGTACTTGCTAGGGCAATAAGTCAAGAGAAGTAAATAATAGGCATCCAAATCAGCAAAGAGATGGTAAAACTGTCACCATATGCAGATGATAGGAGATTGTCACAGAAACCCCAAGCCTTCAACAGAAAAACCCTGTTAGACGTAGTATACAAATTTAGTAGAGTGGTACTATATAAGATTATTATACAAAAATCAGTGTGATTCTTCTGTAGTAAAAATATACAGACAGGAAATATAGCAAATACAATATAGAAAAGGAAACTAAGGAAACAATACTACTTAGAATAGCCAATCACAAATTGAGATACTTGAGAATAAACCTAACTAGAGATACTGTTGGGGACAAATTATTCTACTTCTCTGGGGAAATGATGCCTGGAAGAAAGGAATAAATAAAGACACAAGAGACAAACAACTTACTGAAACAAAGCAGGACAGAAACCGCCAGGCAGGATGAAAAGGACCAGCCCCGGGCAGTAACACTGTCTTTATACCTTTTAGAAACAAAGAGATGGTTCACAGAGAAATAGAAACTTTAAGGGTTATATGATAGAGCCCATGCGGGCCAGAAAAAGGAAGAAAGTAGAAACACTAAGACTTATCTTACAGGGCCCAAAAATGCAGAGATCTGAGTTTCCAGAAATTAAGACAAAAGGCTTTTGACAAATAAGCAAGAAAAAAATGAATAACATATTGTGCACAATCTCCTTCTGATTAAAACTTGTTTTAATTAATATAACTGCAACTGCCGTGCAACTGCCGAGAACAAAGGAATATTGATCTATTGGGAAGATTTACTTTTCTTGAGCTCGTTTGCAAGACTCAAGTCTCTTTTTTGTCTGTTTGCAAAACTTAGAGAACAAGTTTCTTCCCACGCTCTATCGTCAGACCGGTCTTTTAGATAGGTGCTTGGGGTACATCTGTGTGCAAACTGTTCTCCCAAGATGGCTGTGCTTCAGCTATGCTCCAGCTACATCAAGATACAAAGGTCCTTTACAAAGAAAACTACAAAACATTAAGGAAACAAACAAACCAAAACTTTAAGGCAAGAAACAATGTTGTTGTTGTTGTTGTTGTT
>NW_006400270.1:442685-443759 GCF_000299155.1 Elephantulus edwardii
GGAGCACACCCCTGCAGCTCTAACCCATGACCCCCATCTTCAGGTTTACTTTGCTCAACCGTGCCCCGGCTCACACCCCGACCCCCTCCCCGCCAGCTCTGAACTTTGGGACTGGCCAAGGGCTGTGTGCAGACGCAGTGGACGGTGGGAGTGGACTTGAATCGGGACACACCCCTGCAGGTCTGACCCACGACCCCCATCTTCAGGTATTGCATTGCTCCCCACCAACCCGGCTCGCGACCCCCCCCCACATCAGCTCTGAGCTTTGGGACTGGCCAAGGGCCATGCGCAGATGCATCGGACGGTGGGAGTGGACTTGAATCAGGAAACACCCCTGCAGTTTTGACCGACGACCCCCATCTTCAGTTATTCCATTGCTCCCCCCGACCTGGCTCGCGCCCCGCCCCCCCCGCCTGCTCTGAACTTTGGGACTGGCCAAGGGCCGTATGTAGACGCAGTGGACGGTGGGAGTGGACTTGAATCAGGACACACCCCTACAGCTCTGACCCACGAACCCCATCTTCAGGTATTGCATTGCTCCCTCACGACCCCCATCTTCTGGTATTGCATTGCTCCCCCCCGACCAGGCTCGCGCCCCCCCCCCTGCAGCTCTGAACTTTGGGGCTCTCAGGCCTTCGGCCCTCTGGCCAAGACTTATAGAAAAGGGGAAATAAACCAACAAAAACAAAAACGAAACAATAAACCACACAGAAGAACAAGAATATATGAACCAAATTTATAGCATATTTCAACAGCACTTGAAAAAAATTGTCCAATATTAAAGATTTCATTTCTTTAGACTACAAACTGCTGTTTGGCCCTACCACATTGGTCCCATCAACCTAAGGAAAAGGAAGGTACTGGACATCTTTATAGAGGAGTAGTGACATCAAACCAAGAACCAACTAACACCTTCGTTTTCAACAACTCTTCCACTTCAATGTCTCGAAAGAAGCAGGGTTCCGCATTCACCGCGCAAGCCCAAAACAAGATATCTCCCCCCACAGATGACACAGTAGCAATGGATTTCATGAAGCCAGAAAGTTTGATGGAACTTTCTGATGCAGAATTTAG
>NW_006400270.1:452367-453475 GCF_000299155.1 Elephantulus edwardii
AAAAAAAAATCTCCTTAATGATACCATGGGTTTGTGGGCTTGGCTGACCTGAGGCCTGAAGTCTTTAGAGTCTCCCTCCACTCTGGAAGTTGGCTGGGTGGCTGGTGTGGCGGTGGTAGTCTCACCTTCGTGGCAGTAAGTCAAGGGAAGTTTCTGGGTCCATTTGTTGTGTGTGACTGTTCTAACTGGGGACAGAGGCCGAGGCTTACTCGAAGGTGTGATGTTAAAATCTTATAGGACCCGAGGGTCACAGGCCCTCAGGTCTGTTTTTAATTGTTTTTGGTCAAACATTCTTCTAGGTTACATAGGGCTGTTCTGTCCACATGATGTACAAAGGTAATACATGGTGGCTGTAAAGCTGAACACTGTGACACTGATGTATCAAATGCAAGAATGGTTACTCATGGTGGACAGTGTTTGGTGGAGCTCCTCGATTCTAACAAGCTTGGAAGCAGACGTGGCATCCACTTTTGAAATAGTTTGCCTCCAGAAACCCTATGAACCTGGAGAAGGATGAAAATTATACAAGTGTCCAGCTCTTTCATTCATAGGGTTGCTATGAGGGACCTACAACTTGATGGCACTTAACAACAACAACAGCATATAGAGAGATCAGTTGGCCTAGTAGACAGAAAGTGATGCTACCAAGCCAAAGGTGGGTGACTCTAATCTGCGACCATCAGGCCTGTTTTTAACTGTTTTTGGTTAAACATTCTTCTAGGTCTTATAGCCCTTGTCTGTCCACTTGCTGTACAGCAGAGGTACCTCGCGGTGGCTGTGAAGCTAAACACTATGATACTGACTTGATGGCACTTAACAACAATTACATATATGTTGTTGTTATGTGCCGTCGAGTCGCCTGCGACTCATAGCGACCCTATGTACAACAACCCTAAACTCCGCTCTGTCCTGTGCCAATCACACTGTTTCCGACACTCCCATCCCAACTATGCCAGTCACTGAATCAATTCACCTCATAGAGGGCCTTCCTCTCCTGTGCCGTCCCTCCACCCTCCTAAGCATGATGTCCCTCTCTAAGGACCGGTCTCTCCTCACAACATGTCCAAAGTATGTTAGACGGAGCCTCAAAATCCTTGCCTCCAAGGAG
>NW_006400270.1:454483-467033 GCF_000299155.1 Elephantulus edwardii
AGAGATGCAAATCAAACCACAAGGCGATACCATCACACTTCAGTAATAGCTGTTGTTGTTGTTATGTGCCATCGAGTCACTTGCGACTCATAGCGACCCTAGTACAACAGCCCTAAACTGTGCTCTGTCTTGTGCCAATTGCACTGTCTCTGACACTCCCATCCTGATTACCCCAGTGACTGAATCAATCCACCTCAAAAATGGCCTTCCCCTCCTGCGCCGTCCCTCCACCCTCCCCAACATGATGTCCTTCTCTAAGGACTGGTCTCTTCTTACAATATGTCCAAAGTATGTTAGATGAAGCCTCAGAATCCTTGCCTCCAAAGAGCCACCCAGTTTAACCCTTTCCAGGATGAATAGTAGCAAAGTTTAATAGGATAGGAAACAATAAATGTGGTGATATTAGAACTCTCATGTACTTTTAGTGGAACTGTAAAATGGTGCAAACACTCTGAAAGGCATTTTGAAATTTTCTCAAAAAGTTGAACACAGAAATTCCATGTGTTCAGCTATTCCATGGCTAAGAATACCCTGAGGAAAATAGAACTGTAACACAAATGGAGATTTATATATTGATGCTCATAGCAGCATTATTCACAACAGAAATGACATGCAAATAATCCAAATGTTGATCAACAAACAGTATGTGAAACTGTGCTACATTCACACAATAGAATACTGTGCAGCAATCAGGAGCAATGATTTAGAAAAATACTATCTAACATAAGAGAGGCTAGAAAGCATTATGCTGAGTTAACTAACTCAGTCTGACAAGAACAAGTACTGCCTAAGGCCATTATTATAAAAATAGATAACTAGTAAGATGTGTATACAAGTGCAAAGGGATAACAAGATAGGCACAGGGGCCTGAGAGTAGTAACAGAGGTCAGAGGGAGGACCCAGATTTATTAGTAAGTGACATTGGCATAGATCAATGGTGATTAATTTTATAAATCACAGTGTATGGGAATAATTGTATGAAACATAATGTGAATTTAGTAATGTGTGAAACAAAATGTACATGAGTGAAACACAATGTATACAAATTTGGTATGTAAATCAATATAAAATTTTTAAAAGGTATAAAACTTCCAATACTGAATTATTAATTATTTCAAAGTAAATGAGGATGATTTAGTTGTGTTCTCTTGACTGGTGAGTCTGATGTCTAGTTTTCCTGCTCTAATTAGAGCTCTGTTTTCTAGGATGATCTAACTCATATATACGACAGCTGACTTAATAAATATCCCTTGAATCTCTTATTCTCCAACAGGCCAACATGATCTTATTCTCTTAATGACACAGAGACCAAGTTGCAATGCACTAATGTTTTTCTGGGGTAAAAAAAAAAACACAAACAAACATTAATCACTCCATCGAAGTTCAACTGGCTATAAATAGAGTCATGTTTTGTAGAAAGAATGGCAAGATTTACCATGTATTTTGGCCTAGAAGCAAGCCTGAGAGTGGTAGTAATGGTCATTTTTGCAAGCCTTCTAACCTGTAATAGGGGATAAAAGAAAGGCTAGAGACTTAGAACAGAGCTAGAGGAACAGAAGCTCAACTTTGGGAAGTGAGTGATATTTTGATGGATAGAAAGTAGGTGAAATGAAAAGCAGTACAGAAAAAGGCAGAAGAAAAGGAAATATGGAGCTTCCAATTGTTAACAACTTCGTCTTACTTGGATCCACAATTAACACCAGTGAGTCAAGAAATAAGGAGACACTTTGTACTGGAAAAATCTGCTACTTAGGGGCTTCTCTAAATTATTGAGGAGTAATGTTTTCAGTTTGAGGACTAAGGTGTGTCTAATTCAGGTCACAGTTTTTCCTATAATTTATTATGCATCTAAGAGTTGGACAATGTGTTAGGGATGAAAAAAAATAGGGATAAAAAAATCGATGCCTTTGAGCTGTGGTGTTGGACAAGAGCACTGAACAAACCATTGTTGTTGTTGTTATGTACCATCAAGTCGCTAGTGACTCATAGGTCAATCACTTGGAGGACCTTACTCAAACCTCTGCTGTCTCAGTGTGCTCACGACTGGGGTCCTTACTCAAATTCCTGCTGTCTGTTTCCTACCCAATGGTTTTCTCAGTGTTCCCTGCCTGGTGCCACTTACGCAGGTGCCCTCTCACAATAGCCCCTGCTCCAGCAGGGTCCTGGATCCGACAGGATCCGAAAAGTCAAGGTCAAATTCCCACCAACCCAATAGCCTCTGGCTGGTCTGCAGAGTTCACAAAAGCCAGCTGGCTGGCTCGTTTTGAGGAGTTGGTGTAGCCCAAGAGAGCTCGGCCAAATTCCCCACCTGTGGACACACCCTTAGGTGCTCTCCCGGGTGATCAGCAATGCCCCAGTAAACACAGATAAGATTCTACTGGCCTTTCTCCTGCCAGGTTAATTCCACAACAGCTCGGCTGATAGCTCCGGGTGATGGCTGGATCCGCGGTGGTGCCCTGAGGGCACAGGGCTGTGGTGGGGGCTGAGGCGCATGGTTGTGGAGCTGCAAGGGGGGCGGGGAAGGGGAGGAAAGCAAGGGACTAGGGGGGTAAGGAGCACAGGGCTTGGACACTATCACCAAGAGGTGGGGGCAGTGCTTGGGCCCTGCTGGGGCTTTATGCAGCAGCACCCTGTGTGTTGGGGGTCACACAGGTGCAGGCTGCAGGGGGGTCACACAGTGGCAGGTAGCCTTCTCTCCTCTGAGGGTCTCACAGTCTTTGCTCCTCTGGAGTTCCACAGTGGGTGGCTGACTGTTGTTCTTCCCAGGTCTCTTCCCAGCCTGTCTGGCGGCAGAACACCGACTGGCGGTGGGTGGAGCCCCGTCTGGTGGCGGGCGGGAGTTCTTCTGTCTTGCTGTGTATTTTAAACACTAAAAGGACTCCTACTGCTGTATTGTGGCAAAATGCTCCTTTAAAATTGATTCATTTATCCCATTCATCTAAAAAGGTTTTGTGGACTTATCCACAGGCTGTATCTCAATAGGACAGTCAAGAAAGGAGTCATTACAATATTTTTATATAAAACCTTATGAAATCATTGTCCCTTATAATACTTTACAAGTTGATCGGCTATATCAATATTGTTCAGAATGGATGATTGCATTAACCAATTATCCTGGTCAAATTATTCATTATTATCCTAAAGATAAATTATTATATTTTTCAAATAAAAATTCATTTATGTTTCTTAGTGTTTTTGTTAATCAACCCATTTCTGATGCTCTTGCAATATTTACTGATGAATTTTCTAAAGAAAAAGCTATTTTTGGACAAATTGGAAATTTTAAAATAGTTGAATATTCATCATTTTCAACACAACAAACTGAATTAAAAGCTACTAAGCAAATTTTAATAAATTACCCTCAAAATAGAAATATATTTTGGGATAGTGTTTATATAGCTAATGCACTTCCAATTATTAAACAGTATGTCTCATCAAAACAAAAATTCTATAATTTTACAATTATTTCAACATATTCAATTATTAATAAGACAAAGAAACAATCATACTTTTATAAGTCATATTAGGTCTCATTCTTCTTTACCGGAATCTTTAGCAAAAGAAAATGCATTAGCTGATAAATATTCAATAAATTTTAATTTAACAAAAGCAAAACAATTTCATCATATTCATCATGCTAATAGTAAATATTTACATAAAAATATTGTAAAATCATATGAGAAATGTTTGTCTTTATTATCTGTTCCACATTTTAAAGTAAATCCTAAAGGACTTATCATATTTGGCCAATGGATGTAGCTTGTATTCCTAAATTTCGAAAATTGCAATTTGCCCATGTTATTGTCAATACTAGTTCTGGTTTTGTGGTATTATCTTGTTGATCTGAAAAAGCAACTAAATATCTTATAAAACACTGTTTATTAGCTTTTTCTGTATTAGAAATTCCTAAAGTAATCAAGACTAATAATGCTGCTAGCTATATCAGTAAGAGTTTTCAAAATTTTTATGAATATTTTAATATTTGTCATAAAACCAAAATTTCTTACAATCCTCAAAAACAAAGTATTGTAATGCACACTCATTCTACTATCAAAAATGATTTAAATAAAAAAGCAAGGAACTCTATACCCCAAGCCTGTCAGTAAGGCTGCAAGGGACCCTCCAATTTCTACTGTGAAAAATGGGGTTGCGAGGAGAAAGGCCGTGTTTGGTGGACCCTTCCTACCTCTAAAATCCTAATCAAAGTGGGCTTTCTTCAATGTACCCCACCCATTGGTGGTGAAACTTGGAATTGTAGAACATGGCCTACTACACCCACATTTAAAATTTCCTTTACAGAAGATGGATGCAAAGCCAATTGGACCTCCCCTAAATTTGGGGAAATTAGATTATACTGTTCTGTATTCGATCACGACGGCTGTTCTCACTGCACCTAAAAACAGCTCCTGAAAGTGCAGTAAGAATTGGGCCTAATTCACTCATTAACAATCCCCCGGTCGTTCCTGTCTCAGATCATCCTAATAACCCTGATAAAATAGTTCTTTCAATTATAAGCACTTCTATGCCGGCTGCTTATGAATCTACTAAAGATACTTTGATTGACCTTATTCAACATGCCTTCCTGATTTTATGTCATTCTAGACCTGATCTTACCAACTCTTGCTGGTTGTGTTATAATGCAAACCCTTCTTTTTATGAAGGAATAGCTACCCTAGGAAAAATATAATGTTTCTACTAACCATTCAGAATGCAGATGGAGTCAGCTAGGATCTACCAAGCGTATGTTACAGTCAGTTTCAGGACAAGAATTGTGTTTAGGGACCATCCCTTCTTCTCACCAGCATTTATGCAATAAGATTGTTACAATTTTACTGGAGTACAGACAGGCTCTTATATTATTCCATTCACAAACTCATGGTAGGCCTGTAGTGATGGCCTTACGCCTTGCATTTATGTTTAATTCATTAAAGGTAATCAAACATATTTTTGTATTCTGGTACAGTTAATCCCTAGGCTGATATATTACTCAGAAAAACAGTTTGCCCAGACCTGGGACCCTACTGATGACCAAAGATTGCTTAAAACACGCAGAGAACCTATATCTACAGTGACTCTTGCCATCCTGCTAGGATTAGGGGCAAGTGGAACAGGGGTGGGAATAACTTCTCTTGTTCTCTACAATAAGCATTACTCAGGTCTTCACCTATCCATCGATCTGGATCTCAAATGACTGGAGACTGCTCTCACCCCAAGAAATCCCTCACCTCGCTCGCCGAGGTGGCCCTTCAGAACCACAGAGATCTGGACTTGCTCCTCCTCCAGCAAGGAGGCCTTTGTACAGCATTGAAAGAAGAATGTTGTTTTTATATGGACCGCTCTGGTGTGGTCAAAGATTCCATGCTAAGGTCCGGGAAGGCTTGGAACATAGAAAAAGGCAAAGAGAAAACGACCAACAATGTTTTCAAAAATTGGTTTTCCACTTCCATTTGGCTAACTACTCTACTTCCTTCTCTGCTAGGACCTTTAAAAGGGTTTCTATTGTTAATATATTTTGGGCCATGGGCACTTAGAAAATTAACTAGCTTTGTAAAACAACAGATAGATGCCATCCAGGCCAAACCCTTGCAGGTCCATTACCATCGGCTAGATCTAATTGATTGAGGCCTGGCAAAGGAATGTGATAATTTCATTTTTGAGCAGTGTAGTGAGATACAGCGTGTGTAACTACAGATAGGCCTCTTAAAAAATCAGGTCCTTATTCTCCAATTAAGCTCAATCTGTCATTAATGGCCAAAAAGTTAAGGGGATGTGGTCAAGGACCAGTCACCCTCTTAGGGGCTCATTGCTAATGACGGGATTAGCATGCCTCCTTTTCACTCACCCAGTTACCAACCTAAGACAGAAACAGGGCTAAAGCTGCCCTGCTTTCTAATGATGGGTAAGAAACCTGTGTAAAAAAAGAATGCTAAGGCATGTAGCCTAAGACAGACGTGAGTCAGCAGTGGCCTTTATAAACTAAAGAAGGGGGACCTGTAGAGAGCCACTTTTGAGGCTCCTGACCTAAGGCCTAAGTTGCTTTATACTGCTCACTAAACGCTATTCCATAAAGGCCTGCCTGGCATGTCTAGAGATAAGTTCAGCTCAGAATCTCCATCCAGTCTCAAGGAAACTGCTTCCCTCACTAGCTCAGTGTCTGTAATTCAAGGTCTTAGGGCATGTTCTTCATTCATGTGGCATACTGATATTCTGAGGCTGGGTTTCCATAGCAACCCAGCCTACCTAAGAGATCTAGGCAAGTTCCTACATAAGCCTGTGAAAAATTTTAATAAATTGAGACTTGATCAAAATCTGTCTTGTCTCCCTTCTTCACGTCTCTTGTCCCTTCTCAATCCGCACTCCTCCTCCTTAGGTCCACGTTGAAGACTCTGCAGGCCAGGGCATCTTCTGAAATCTATTGCCCTCCGTTGACTGTGTAGTGTTGCCTTCAGATTCCCTGTCTCTTTACACCACTCTTTCTGATGGTTTTCAGGAAGGACCTTGTCTCTGTTTTTCTTTCCCAAGACTGTATTCCTGTGATGCTGGTTGCTGGGACCTTCCCGTTAAGCCACACGGCTGGCAAAACAAGATGATATCCCTGGGCATAGTAATATCCTGGTTGGATTCTGAGCAATTGTGTTAGAGGTTCTGCAACATGCTAGCTTCTGTCCAGGAATGGAGCTTGTCTTATTGGGGCAAGGGTGGAAACTGAAAGTAATGTGACCTGATCAAGATGATAACAATTAGTATGATGGTAGAGCAGACAGCTAGCTCCTGGAATGTAGTAGTCAAGTGTAGGGGAGAGTTTCTGCAAGGTGCCAGCCACTGTACAACTCCTGTTATAAGAGTGAAAGAGTAGTGGGTATTGATGGCAGATTCACCTGTAGAAGATGCAAAGTGGAGCCAGTGGTGATGGGGGCAGTTTGGCATCTGCTGGCTGTGGGCAGGGCTGGACTCTCTACTAATTTTAAATAACCAATTTCTGACTTGCCTATCCCTATCAAACAGTACTCTGAAGGAACAAGCATGTCTTTTTTTCCTGAAGAATCTTCTGTTTAATAAGGAAAATCCGGTCCAGAACAAGTCATTAGGTTGCAGCAATAAATCCCAGCTCACAGTATGGATCATCTTCTCTATAACTGGTTGGGTTTGGAAAATTTATCCCCAGCAACCTGTGGCTAGGTCCAAATGGGGGTCAATCCCAAATCAAGGAGTTTACCTTTCTCCTTGCATTCTAGACCAGTTGTTCCTTTCACTCAGCTATATCACCTACATGGGGTCAAGTTAACAAGCTAAGAGTACTCATGACTCCTTGCTTCTTAAGCCAACAATCCTTTTCCACTTATACATACATCAATGAATGCTAGGTGGATAGTGCTGAAGGGATATATTCAATCTCAGCCTGATTCTTCATTCTCCTATGCCTCCTATTTCCACTCCAATGAATCCAGATGATTTCTATGAGTGAGTGTATTCTCCAGTTTCCTTTGACTTTGAAGTTAAAGGAAAGTGGGATACAATGGGCACCAACTTTACCCTGCCTTAGAAGCCAAAGAGCTTGTTATAGTTTTAAAAAGTCACATTCTTTGTTTTTCTTTCTCTCTGGTCTTTCTCCACAGTATATTCAAAATTCTCTTCCAACACCACAATTAAAGTTATTAGTTTTTATTTCATCATGCTTCTTTGTTCAATGAAAAACATTTGAAGACATTATGTCTTGTGTAGGTAGATTTCCCCAATGCAATACTTGTTTCATTTTTGTTTTTGTTTTTTGTTTGTTTGTTTGTTTTGTTTTGGGTGTTTTGTTTTGTTTTGTTTTGTTTTCATCACTTGGGCGCTTCAGTCATCAGGACTGCTGGCCCCCTGTCTTTAATCTCTCTTATCTCATTTTTGGCTGTCTGTCTCATCATTAGTAATCATACAAATACTTTACCCTCCTCTGCAACATTCTGGTGCCCGAACTCGGGACAAGGTGGTGATTTCCCTTTGGATAAAGAGGTGGTCTGTCTTTCTTTATTTCTCGTCTCACTCTTGGTTGTCTGTCATTATTAATAATTATACAAATACTTTACCCTCGGTCTGCAACACTCCTTCCAGGTGGATGTCCATCTACAGCTTATCTGAGATACCAATGGCCGTTTTTTTTTTTTTTTTAGAAACACACAGGACAAGCTTCCTCCACAGACACTGGCTCAGATAGATGCTGTTTAATGGGCATGCTACAAGAAGGACTGGTGTGTACGTGTTTCTGGTTGATGACTGGAACATGCCTGGCTATCGATGGAATGCACCTGTCTATCGATGGAGTGGGTTTGGCTATTGAAGTACGAAGCCAACATCCGCAGAGGGTGAGTCTACTGGACGTCCCTCACAGCTGCAGTCTTATTGTTTGCTCAGGATCGACTTGGTAGCTTGGAGACAGCTCTGAAGCCTGCCCCCAGGCTCTCACGTGATGTAATATAAAATGTAACTGATCACTGAGGGTACCATCACGTTCACGGTGTCCATCAGGTTCCTCGGCTGCACGGATTCTCTGGTCTCTCCCGATGGTGTGCATCCAGCCACCGGCTGGCCCACAAGCACCAGACTCCTGGTATTCAGGAGTCCGCAGATGCTGACTGAGGTCTAAGTGGACGCAGGAGGCGTGTGGACCAGGAGGGCTTTTCCCCTGCACGAGGTCATCGCAGGTACCAGGGAGAGGTTGGGCTCTCCCTGGACGTGTCTTCTGCCTTGACGGGCTCTCGGTCCTTCTGCCGCTTGTGTTTTCTCTTGTGGGCATTAAAGTTGGAGGCTTAGCCGAAAGCCTGCCCACACTCACCGCAGCGGTAGGGCCCGTGTGGGACCGCTGATGGACGACCAGCTTGGGCCTCGTCTCTTAGGCCTTCTGGCACTCACTTCACTGGAAGGGCTTCTCGCCCGTGTGGACCTTGCGATGTTAGATGAAGGTGGACTTCTGCGTGTAGAACTTGCCACACTCGCAGGAGAAGGGGACCTTCCCCGTGTGGAACCTCTGATGGGCAATGAGGCAGACCTTCTGGCTGAAGCCCTTGCCACACTCCCCACAGACGCAGGGCTTCTCGCCGGTGTGCACCCGCTGGTGAATGATGAGGTTCCCCTTGTGGTTGAAGCCCTTCCCACATTCCGAGCAGAGGAAGGGTTTCTCTCCGGTGTGAGTCTGTAGGTGAATAAGCAGGCTGCCCTTTTTCTTGAGGGCTTTGCCACACTCACTGCAGACTTAAGGCTTCTTGACTCGGGGACTTTGCTGTGGTCTGGGGAGCTGGGGCTTGAAGAAGCCGGGTTTTTGAATCTCAGCACAAAAGGGCATAGGATCAGCCTGAAGAAAGGGTTTCTCGTCACCGGTCAGCTCAGCAGAGCCTTCCGTTTCCCCAGCCCTGGCCTGGCTGGCAGCCGCGAACTTTCCATCTAACTCAAGAGTACTGTGACTGTCCCTTACTGCAAAGTGACTTCTGCGCTGCTCAGAAAGCTTTCCCGTGGGGTTATGTCGATAGCTCTTGTCCAGCCTGTCCGTCTTTCCTTCACAGTAGCAGTGACAACAAGATGTCCGTCGACGTCCTGGAATTCTCCAGGGCCACCAGATAAACTGACTGTTAACAATGGGCTCAGGCGTATCAGAGGTCCTGAGACATTTCGGCTCTGGCTCTCGCCTAATGCAGCCTGTGGCGGTTCTCCGTGCTCCAGCCTGGAGAGTGCATCGGGTGCGTGTGCCCGATACCCATCTTCCCTGGGCCCTGGAAGCCCCTCTGTCTGTGTGTCTTCTGGATGAGCTTTAATCTCTGCTCAGGTATTTCTGTCTCCTTTGAAGTAAGTTCTGGAAGTGACAGTGCCCCTTTCCTCCAAGCCTGTCACACGGCCTCCCAGCAATTCTCTTGACACCAGGGAATCAGGACTGCAGGTTCCATTCCGGGACGCGCCCCCGCGGCTACAGCGGCCGGCGAGGGAGACGGGCCTCTTTTTTGGTTTTTATTAGTTTTCTTATGCTCATTCAGGTACGTTGTGTTTTATACAATCATTCGTATACATTGTATTTTATGTAATTAACTATTATTGATCTATGCATATTAACACCCTTTATCTTCAAGTTCTCATAGAATCTTTCCTATAATTAGTTACTGTTGATCTATGCTTATTAATCCCCATTCTCTTCTGTTCCTCATGGAATGTTTCCAATTCCTTCATCCTCTCCTCTGCCCACTAACTTCTGCTATTCTAACAGTATTTCCCCTGGCCTCTTCTTCTGTCCACCCTACTTCCTTCCCCTTTTGAACATTTATATATATTTTTCTCAGTTGTCTTCTTTTTTTTTACTTTCACAATAATTCACCTACAAAGTTTGTATACATTGCTTTTCACTTGGAATTTCCCCCTCCTCTGCAACCCTCCCCCCTCCACCCAATAGACCATGAGACGCCATGATTATGCCCGCTGCCCCACCACACCCCCTTACTCCTCACCTTAGATCCTCATACACATTTTACTAGTTATCTATTTCTGTTACAATGCAAGACTTTTAATATTTTTATTGCTATTACCATAGGTATATGTATCCAAATAAATGAAATCATTGACAAATTCAATCTTTTCTTTACACATTTCAGCATTATTTATTGGTCCACCGATGAGGATTCTTGATGTTGAGATGTAGTCTTTATTCTTTAGCAGCAAGTGCTTTAAGTCTTCATTTTCTGTAAGAAAGCTTGTGTTATCTGCATAACGTGGGTTAGTTCATGATTATTCCTCCAATCTTGAGGCCACATTCTATTTATATAGTACAGCTTCTCAAATTCTTTGCTTGCCATACAGATCAAATAAGTATCGAGAATAGATATAAGCCTGATAATCGCCTTTCTTGATTTTGAATCATATGCTATTATATTGCTGAGACAACTTGTTGTTCTGTATATATAACAGTACATGAGCACAATTAAGTGTTCTGGGATTCCTGTTCTCAATGGCAATTGAAAATGTGTCATCTCTGTAATGCAGGTTACAGATTAGTCTTCCACCAATCTTGATGCCACTTATAGTGTTGTTTTGTAATTTTCTTTGTATAGATCCTCTGTGTACTAGTAAGATTCAATCTTAAGTATTTCATGTTGTGGCTAGCTATTGTAATTAGTATTGTTCCTCTTATTTCATTTTCTATATTATCTTTGTTGTTATAGAGAAATCAGACTTTTCTATTTTCTGAAAGACTTTATGTAGAATTCGTGACAGCTCCCTGAATTTTCTAGTAAAGCCATCTGGTCCAGGGCTTTTTCTTTGTTGTTGGAAATGTTCTTATGACCTTTTCAGTTTCCTCTTTTCTGATGAGTCTGTTCAAGCATTCCTTGATTTTTGTTTACTCATCATTCATCTTGCTACTTTCCGGAATTAGTTGATTATGTCCAAGAGTTTTCTTACTGAATGTTTATTATTTTCTAATTATACTATCATATCATCTATATATATAGTTTTGCTTTCTCTTTGGCAATTTGAGTGATTCTTATTTACTTCTTTTGTCTTACTGCTTTTGCTAAGAATTCCAATACAGTATTAAATAGGAGTGGTGATAGTAGGCATCATCTTAATTACTGTTCTCAAAAGGAATGCCATTACCTTCTCTCTGGTGAGAACAATATATTGGCTCTTGGTTTTGTGTATATACTTTTCGCCATATTAAGGATATTTTCTACTATTCTTATGTTGTTGGGTGCTTTAATAAGAAAGTGATGTTAGATTTTGTCAAAAGCCTTTTGTGCATTGATTTATAGAATTGTGTGTGGGAGTTTCTTTGCTTTGTTAATGTGACAAATTATGTTAATTGGCTTTCTTACGTTGAACCATATCTATTATGAATTACAATTGGTCATGATAAATTATTATGTAATATTCTGTTGGATTGTATTGGTCAGAAATTGTGTTAAGTATTTTTGCATCTATGTTCATGAAAGATATCTGTCTATAGTTTCTTGAGGTTGAGCTTTCAAGTATGGAAATACAAAGGAAGAGGAACAGTTGTAAGGAGACACTAGTGATTGGGACATGGAATGTGAGAACTATGAATGTAGGAAAATTAGATATTGTAAAGGAAGAAATGGAACGCATAAATATTTACATACTAGGCATTGGTGAGATGAGATGGACTGGCATGGGGCATTTTGAGATGGATGATCATACGATACATTACTCTGCAGAAGAAAAGGTGAGGAGAAATGGAGTTGCATTCATAGTTAAAAAAGTCATTGCTAGATCCATCTTGAAGTACAATATTGTCAGTGACAGGATAATATCCATATGCATACAAGAAGTCCAGTGAATACCACTATCATTCAGATATATGCACCAACAACCAGAGCCAAGGAAAAGGATATAGAAGATTTTTACCAACTTTTACAATCGAAGATCGATCGAACATGCAATCAAGATGCATTGATAATAATGGGTGACTAGAATGCAAAAGTTGGGAACAGTGAATAAGATTCAGTAGTTGGAAAACATGGACTCGGTGACAGAAATGGAGCTGGAGAGAGAATGATCGAATTTTGCACAATCA
>NW_006400270.1:469198-473962 GCF_000299155.1 Elephantulus edwardii
TTCTGAGGCTCTGTCTAACATACTTCGGACATGTTGTGAGGAGAGACCGGTCCTTGGAGAAGGACATCATGCTTGGGAGGGTGGAGGGACAGCTCAGGAGGGGAAGGCCCTCTATGAGGTGGATTGATTCAGTGACTGGGATAATAACAACAACAACAACATTTACTTGACTTTAGTATCATTGATATGCTTGCTCCATAGAATGAGTCTGGGAATAGTCTTTCTTTTTCTATTTCCTGAAAGACTTTATGTAGAATTGGTGAAAGATTCCTGAATTTGCTAGTAAAGTTATCTGGTCCAGGGCTTTATTTTGTTGAAAATTTTCTTATGGCTTTTTTAATTTCCTCTTTTGTGATGAGTCTGTTCAAGCAATCTATGTTAGTCTGTGTCAGTAAGGGTGGAATATGAGATTCTAAGTATTTATCCATTTGCTGTAGATTTTCATATTTATTTATAGTTTTTCATTGTATTCCATTCATCTTTTTATTTCAGTTGGTTCTACTGTGACATTCTTCTTCTCATTTCTTATTCAGATTGTTTGTGTCTTTTTTTTTCCCTTTTCCTTTGTTAGTTTTGCCAGTGGTTTGTCAATTTTATCACACTTTCAAAGAATCAACTCTTGGTCTTGATAGTTTCGATTGTTTTTCTGTTTTCTATTCCATTTATTATTGGCCTATTTTTAAAAATTCATTTCATGTAGAAGTTGTCAAATTTTCTTGCTGTTCTTTTTCTATTTGTTGGAAATATTTTATTAAATAGATGATTTTTATTACTTCTTCCCTTTTGATAGGCTTGCTCATTGCAATGGTTTACCTCTAAACACTGCTTTTACTATATCCCAGAGTTTTGGGTAAATTATGTTTTTAATCTGACCTGTTTCATGACACTTTTACTCTTTTAAATTTCTGTCATTACCTATTTATGTTCAGTACAGTGTTATTTAACTTCTATATATATGGTCAGAGTAGTTTTGTTTTAAATTGTGTTTAGTTTATACAGAGTCACATAAAATGTATGTATACATTGTGGGGTTTTTTAGTATACATTATGTGAGTTTGGTTGTTTGTTTTTTAACATACATTGTGTTTCACACACTCTTCTGTTGACATTGTGTTTCATACAGTGATCCCCATACATTGTGTTTTATAAAATTAAACATCATTGATCCATGCCCACAATTATGCCACCTTTTCCGGTCTACACTGGTTCTTTCCTAATTCCTTCACCCTCTTTCTCTGTGCACCAAACTCTGAGATCTTGTGATTTGATTCCCTCCCCCATTCCTCGGCCTCAGCCTCCCTATTCACTCTCTCTCTCTCTCTTTTTTTTTTTTTTTTTGGTCTTTTGTACACATTTTACTACTAATGCTTCTATTTTTACAATAATGGTTTTATGCATTATTTGTCCTTACGAAACAGTTAATACACTCACCATGATACTCTCCAGCCTCCCCAATGTTACATAGTATTTTCCTAAATCAGTGCTCTTAAGTGCTACCTAGTATTTCATTATTTGAAAGTACTACAATTTCTCAATCCATTCATTTGTTGATGGACAGTTGGGCTGTTTTCATTTTCTTGCTATTGTGAATAATGCTTCTATGAACATTGGTGTACAAATCTCTGTGTCTCAGGTCTGTTTTTTGTTTGTTTGCTTGTCTGTTTTTGTGGTTTTTTTGGAGTGGAGGGGTGTTATTCCTAGCAGTGGAATAGCTGGATCATATGTATGGAATTTCTATATTCAGCTTTTTGAGGAAATACCGAACTGTCAGAGTAGTTGCACCATTTTACAATCCCATCAATAGTGTATGGGAGTTCCAATTTCTCCATATGATCTCCATCGTGTATTGTTTACCATCCTGATAAAATTTACCACAGTAATGGGAGTAAAATGGTATCTCATTGTGTTTTTTATTTGCATCTCTGTTGTTGCCAGTGATTTTGATCATTTCTTCATGTTGGCCATCCAAATATCTTCCTCTGTGAAAAGTCTTTCCATGTCTTTTGTCTGTTTTGCACTTGGGTTATCAGTCTTTTTTTCCTGGAGGTACTGTAGTACTTTGTAAACTTTCATCATGATACTCTTGTCTGAGAAGGTGTTGCCACATGTTTTCCCAGTGAGTAGGTTTTATTTCAGCCTATTGATAAAAGTTTGTGATGTGCACAGGAATTTAATCTTTAGAAAGCCTCATTCACAGATGTTATCCTCTCCTGATTGTGTTGTGCTATTCTGGCTGCATTTACCAGACTCTTTATATAATAAATGCTGTGATATTAAGTGCCATACAGTCATAGATAACTCATAGCGACCTTATGAATGAAAGACATGAACACTTACATAACTTTCATCATTTCCCTGAGTACATAGAATTTCCAGAGGCAAGCTATTTTGGAAGTGGATGCCACTCCTGTTACCAAGCCTATTTTAATCTGGGAGCTCTACCAAAAACTTTCCACCATGGGTACACATAATCACATCAACACATCAGTGTTGCAGTGCTTAGCATCACAGCAACCATGAGTTACCTCCATACAGTAAATTGACATACCAGGGCTATACCACTTAGAAGAATTTTTTATCAAAAACAATTAAAACCAGGCCTGAGGGACACAGATTAAAATCACCAATTTTTGTCTTGGCAGCATAATTTTCTACCTACCAAGCCAACAGAGCTCTCTCTAGGACTCACAACAATTCTATAATCCCATTTTATCTCTTATGATCTTTATAGTTTTGAGTTTTGATATTTGTCTATGATGTGAGATGTGGGTCAGCTTTCTACAGATTGAAGTCCAGTTTTTCAAGCACCATTTATTGAAGAGGTTATCATTTCCTTATTTGATAAGCTTTGTTTCTGTGTCTAACACCAGCTGACCATAGGCGGTTGTTGTTATGTGCCATTGAGTCGCCTCCAACTTAGAGTGACCCTTTCTACGACAGCCCTAAATTCTGCTCTATCTTGTGCCTGTCTTATTGTCTCTGATGCACCTACCCCCTTTTTCCCAGTCACTGAATTAATCCATCTCACCAAGATCTTTCTCTTTTGTGCTGTTCCTCAACCCTCCCAAGCATGACATCCCTCTCTAAGGACTGATCCCTTCATGCAATATGTCCAAAGTATGTCAGACGAAGCATCAGAATCCTTGCCTCCAAAGAGCAGTTTGGTCTCACCCTCTCTAGGACAAATCTGTTTGTTCTTCTAGTAGTGCCTGGTATATTCAGTTCTCCAGCTCCACAATTCAAAGGCATCAATTCTCCTCCTATCCTTTCTAGTCATTGTCCAGCTTTCTGACGAATAGTAATTTCAAAGATTATGGCCAGAATCAGCCACACTTTAGTCTCTAGACTGACGTTGTTTCTCTTCAGAAACAGGACTTTAGAGAGGTCTCTGACAGCAGACTTTCCCATTATAATTTATCTTTCAATTTCCTGTTTGCTGGTACCAAGATAGTGGAGCCAAGCAAATTAATGCTGTTAATAATCTTAATCTCTTCACTATCTATCATGATGCTGCTAATCAGCCCAGTGGTGAGAATCTTTGTTTTCTTGATGTTGAGCTTCACTTCATATTGAAGGCTGTGGTCCTTGACCTTCTGCAGCAAGCTCTTCAGGTCCTCCTCAGTTTCAGCAAGAAGGGTTGTGTCATCTGTATAACATAGATTGTTGATAAGTCTTCGTCTAACCCTGATGCAACATTTCTTCTTAAAGAGCTCAGCTTCCCAAAGAATCTGTATGTAGAAGGGTTAATTTCTTGATTCTAGATTCTGTTCCATTAATCTATGTTTCTGTCATTGTACCCATACCATTGTGTTTTGGCTACTAGAGCTGTGCTATAGGTTTTGAGATCAGGGAGTGCTACGCCAATCACTTCATTCTTGGGTTGTTTTTTTTTAATGCACTGCTTATTCAGAGTGTTTTTCCTTTCATAATAAACTCACCAATTGCCTTCTCTATCTTTTTTAAAAAGAAATTTGGTATCTGCATTGGCACTGCATTAAAAATGTAGATTATGTTTGGTAGAATTGTCATTTTCACATATTGATTCTTCCAATCCATGAACATGGAATATTTTCATATTTATTTAGATATTTATTGTTTCTCACAGTACTGTTTTGTAGTTTTCTGTATAAAGGTTTTTTGTATCTTTATGTTACTCCTAAGAATCTGAATTTGTGGTTGGCAATTGTAAATGGTATTGATGTCCTTTGTTTCCTTTTCTGCGTTTCCTTGTTACTGTAGAAAAATCCCACTGAATTTTGTATAATTTTGTATAATGATCTTTGATCCTGCCTAAATTGGTCTACTAGGTCTTACAAGTTTTAATGGTTTAGTCCTTAGAATTTCTGCCTACACTATAAAATCACTTGCTTTATAGGGACAGTTTTACCACCTGTTGGCCAATTTGGATGCCTCTTAATTCTTCTGTCATATCACCCTAGTAAGTACTTCCACTATGATGTTAAAGAGTAGTAAAAGTAGGCAGTCTTGCCTGGCCCCTGTAAACAAGGGAAATGCCTTTAGTTTTTCTCCATTGAGAAAGATGTTGGTTCTTGGTTTTGAGTAAGCAGATTTTACTATGTTGCAGAGACTTCTTTCTAAAGGTGTTTGATTTTGTCAAAGATCTTTTCTGTGTCAGTTGGAAAAATCATTTGGTACATGTTCTTTTCTTTATCAACATGATTAATTAATTACATTGATTATTTTTCTTCTGTTGAACCCTCCTTAAATACATATAAGTCCCATTTGGTTATGATTAATTTCTTT
>NW_006400270.1:474062-476298 GCF_000299155.1 Elephantulus edwardii
TCCCTCCTTCCCTCCCTCTCTCTCTCTCTTTCTTTCTTTCGCTGTTGGATTCTATTGACCTAAATTTTATTAGGTTTTTGCATCTATATTCATGAGAGATATGTGTCTGTTGTTCTCTTTTTTGTAATTTCTTTGCCTGGTTTTGGTGTTAGGCTAATACTAGATTCATAGAATGAATTTTGGGAGTGTTCCTTATTTTTCTATTTTCTTAAATAAGTAGAATTGGTGATACATATTCTCTGAATATTTGGTAGAATTCCATTGTGAAGTCATCTGGGCCAGAACCTTTTTTGTGTGGGCATCTTTTAATTACCTGATCAATTTCTTCTTTGTGAAGAGTCTGCTAAATATTCTCAATTTGTTCATGTCAATTTGGGTAGGGAATTAATTTCAAGGAATTTGTCCATTTCCTCTATATTTTCAAACTTATCAGAATATGTTGTTTTTGTTGTTGTCATGTGCCACCTGTGACTTATAGTAACCCTGTATATAATAGCTCTGCACCTTGCTGTATCCTGAATCAGTCTCACTATCTCAAACATACCTATTCCCTTGACCCCAGTTACGGTGTCAGTCCATCTTATCAAGGATCTTACTCTTCTGGGCTGTCCCTCTACTCTATCAAACATGATGTCCTTCTTCAAGAACTGGTCCCTTCTGGCCACATGCCAAAAGTATCTGAGACAGAACTTCAAAATCTTAGCCTCCAGGGAGAAACTTAGTTTGACTCTCTGCAAGACAGACTTGTTTCTTTTATTCTCAGTTCATGGAATGTTCAAGATTCTTCTCCAGCAGCACAACTCAAAGGCTTTCATTTTTCTTCTGTTATCCTTAGTCATTGCGAAGCTCTCTGAAGCATAGTATGTAATTACAAAGACCATGACGTGGATTAGGCACATTTTGTTCTCTAGACTGACATCATTGTTTCTCAGAACTCTGGAGAGTTCCCTGAGAGCAGACTTACCCAGCGTAATTGTCTTTTGATTTCCTGAATGCTGGTGCCAAGAGTATAGTTTGCAGAGATGAGCAGGTTGAAATTCAGCTTTTGTCATTATAATTTCATTTCCTTTGGAGGCTGTGGTATTTTATAGTTGTTCATTTTCTATCTGATGGGGGTGTTGAATTAGATCATTAATTTTGTTTTTTTTTCTTCCTTTTATATATATTTATCTATTGCTGTAAACTGCTCCCTGAGGACTTCCTTGGCTGTATTGAAGAGGTTTTGGCATGTGGTATTTTCATTGTCATTTGTTTCCAGGAATTTTTAAATTCCATTAAAAAATATTCTATAAATTAATGAAAGATGTAAGGAGTATACAGAATTACTGTTGTTGTTGTTGTTGATGTGTTGTTATGTGCCATTGAATCATTTGAAACTTATAATGACTCTATGTACAAGAGTCCTAAACCCTGTTCTATCTTGTGTCAACATTATTGTCTCTGACACACCTACCTCCATTGCCCCTGTGACTGAATCAATCTATTTCATTGATGGTCTTCCTCTTGTGCACTTTCAATCCATCCTCCAAAGCATGATGTCCTCCTCCAAGGAATGATCCCTCCTTATAACCTGTCCAAAGTATGCCAGATGAAGCTTCTTGCATCCAAGGAACAGCCTGGTATCACCTTCTCAAGGATGAACCTATTTGTTCTTCTAGAAGTCCATGGTATATTCAATACTGTTCTGTAGTACCACAACTCAAAGACATCAATTCTCTTTCTATCACCTCTAGTCATTGTACAGCTCTCTGACACATATCAAACAATTGCAAAGACTATGGCCTGTGTCAGGCACACCTTAGTCTCCAGACTGACATTGTTGCTCTTCAGTACTCTGGAGAGGTCTCTGATAGCCAACGTTCCCAATGAAATTTGTCTCTTGATTTCTTAACTCCTGGTACCCAGAGTGTTGATTGTGGAGCCCAGCAAATTAAAACCATTAACAATCTCAACCTCTTCACTATCCATAATGATGTTTCCAATTGGCCCAATGGTGAGATTCTTTGTTTTATTGATGTTAAGCTTTAATCCATATTGAAAGCTGTAGTCCATGATCTTCTACAGCAAGTGTTTCAGGTCCTCCTTAGTTTCAACAAGCAGGGTTGTGTTATCTGCAAAACGTAGGTTGTTGGTGAATCTTACTCCAATCTTAATGCCACATTCCTACTCATACAGCCCAGTCTCACTGATGACAGGAAAGAAAAAGGAAGGGAAGCGAAGGGAAGGGAAGGGAAGG
>NW_006400270.1:476653-483328 GCF_000299155.1 Elephantulus edwardii
AATCTGGAGGATAACGACCTGACCAACTGACTGGAAGAGATCCATATTTTTTCCCATTCCAAAGAAAGGTGACCCAACAGAATGTGGAAATATTGAACAATATCATTACTAACACATGCAAGCAAGATTCTGCTAAAAATTATCCAAAAATGACTGGAATGGTACATCAACAGAGAACTGCCAGATGTGCGGCCTGGGTTTAGCAGAGGCAGTGGAACTAAGAATATTATAGCTAATATTAGATGGATCGTGGCTGAAAACAGAGAACACCAGAAGAATGTCTGTGTTTCATTGACTGTGCGAAGACATTTGACTGTGTGGATCACAACAACTGAGGCTAATTCTGAGAAAATGGGAATCCCAGAACACTTGATTGTACTTATGTGAAACTTATACTTGAACCATGGGGCAGTCATCAGAACAAAGCAAGGAAACACTGCATGGTTCAAAATTAGGAAAACTGTATATCAGGGATGCATCCTACCTCCCTATATTTTCAATCTATATGCAGAACAGATCATTCAGGAGGCTAGGCTTTATCAGGAAGAATGTGCCGTCAGAATCGAAGGAAACTCAACAAGCTGTGTTATGCAGATGACACAATTTTGCTTGCTGAAACTGAGGAGAACCTGAAGTACTTGCTGCAGAAGGTCAAGGACTGCTCTCTTGAATAGGAATTCAAGCTCAACATCAAGAAAACAAAGACTGTCACCACTGGGCCAATTGGCTGCATCATGATAGATCCGTGAAGAGTTTGAGATTGTTAAGAGTTTTAGTTTGCTTGGCTCCACAATCAACATCGTGGTACCAGTAGTCAGGAAATCAAAAGACAAATTACATCGGGAAAGTCTGCTGTTAGGGACATGTCCAGTGTCATGTCAGTCTGGAGACTAAGGTGCCCCTGATCCAAGCCATAGTCGTCACAATTACGTGTTATGCATCAGAAAACTGGACAATGACTAGGAATGGTAGTAGGAGAATTGATACCTGTGAGCTGTGGTGCTGGAGAAGAGTATTGACTACTATGGACTGCTAGGAAAATAGTTTTGTTCTGTTGTTGTTATGTGCCATCGAGTCACTTGCCACTCATAGCGATGCTATGTACAAGAGCCCTAAATCTTGCTCTATCCTGTGCCAACTTCACTATCTCCAACACACTTATTCCTACCACCCCAATCATTAAATCGATCCATCTCATCGAGTATCTTCCTTTCCTGCACTCTCCCAAACATGATGTCCCTCTCCAAGGACATGCCATCAAGTTGCATACAACTCATAGTGAGTGACCCTATGTAGAACAGCTCTGAACCCTGCTCTATCCTTAGTCAACCTTATTATCTCTGACACACCTAACCCTATTCACTGAGTCAATCCATCTCATCAAGGGTCCCTCTCAACACTCTTCTCCAGCACCACAGCTCAAAGGCATCAATTCTCTTTCTATCATCCCTAGTCACTATCCAGCTCTCTGATGCATAGCGCACAATTGTGAAGACAATAGCCCAGATCAGGCACACCTTAGTCACCAGCCTGATGTTGTTGCTCTTGAGTACTCTGGTGAGGTCCCTGACAGCTGACTTTCCCAATGCAGTTCATCTCTTCGTTTTCTGGCTGCTAGTACCAAGAGTTTTGCCCTAGAGAGAGAGAAACCAGGGTGCTCCTTGGAGGCAAGGATTCTGAAGCTCTGTCTGTCGTATTTTGGGCATGTTGCATGGAGGGACCAGTTCTTGGAGAGGGATATCATGCCTTAGAAGGTGGAAGGATACTGTAAGAGAGAAAGACACTTCATGAGATGGATTGACTTAGTGACTAGGGTAATGGGGGTACTTGTGTCACAGATAATAGAGTTGACTAAGGATAGAGCAGGGTTCAGAGCTGTTGTATATAGTGTCAGTATGAGTTGTATGCAACTTGATGGCATGTAACAAAAACAACATAATGTACTATGTTATGGTTGTTGTTATGTGCCATCGAGTCGCTTGTGACTCATAGCCACCCTATGTACAACAGCCCTAAACCCTGTTCTATCTTCTGCCAATCGCACTGCCTCTGACAGACCAATCCTGATTACCCAAGTCACTGAATCAATCGACCTCATAAAGGGTCTTCCCCTTCTGCACCATCCCTCCACCTTCCCAAGCATGATGTCCCTCACCAAGGACCTCTCCCTCCTTACATGTCCAAAGTATGTCAGACGGAGCCTCAGAATCCTTGCCTCCAAAAAGCAGCCTGGTTTAACCCTCTCCAGGATGACTCTGTTTGTTTTCTTGACAGTCCATGGGACATTCAATACTCTTCTCCAGCACCGCAGCTCAAAGGCATCAATTCTCCTTCTATCCTCCCTAGTCATTGTCCAACACTGGTGCATAACAAGTGATTGCAAAGGCCATAGCCTGTATCAGACTCACCTTAGTATACAGAGTGACACCACTGCTCTTCAGTAACCTGGAGAGGTCCCTAACAGCAGACTTTCCCATCGCAATATGTTTTTTGATTTCCTGGCTACTGGTGCCCAGAGTGTTAACCATGGAGCCAAGCAGACTAAAGTTGTTAACAATCTCAATCTCTTCACCATCCATCTTGATGCTGCCAACTAGTCCAGTGGTGAGAATCTTTGTCTTCTTGACACTGAGCTTCAATCCATACCGAAGGCTGCAGTCCTTGAGCCTCTGCAGCAAGCATTTCAGGTCCTCCTCAGTTTCAGCAAGCAGGGTTGTGGCATCTGCATAACAGATTGTTTATAGATCTTCCACCAATCCTGATGCCACACTTATCCTCATAGAGCCCAGCCTCTTGGATAATCTGTTCTGCATACAGGTTGAAAATGTATGGAGATAGGACACATCCCTGGCATAAGCCCTTTCTAGGTTTGAACCATGCAGTGTTTCCTTGCTCTGTTCTGATGACTGCCTCCTGGTCCAAGTATAGGTTTCGCATTAGAACGATCAAGTGTTCTGGGATTCCCATTCTTCTGAGAGTCAGCCACAGTTTGTTATGATCCACACAGTCAAATGCCTTTGCATAGTCAATGAAACACAGATAGACACTCCTCTGTTACTCCCTGCTTTCAGCTAAGATCCATCTAGCATCAGCTACAATAACCCTAGTACCACGACCCCTTCTAAACCCAGTCCAGACTTTTGGCAATTCTCTGCTGACGTGCTGGTCCAGTCATTTTTTGGACAATCTTCAGTAGAAACTTGCTTGCATGTGAAATCAATGAGATTGTTCTATAGTTTCCACACTCTGTTGCGTCACCCTTCTTTGAGATGGGAACAAATATAGATCTCTTCCAGTCAGTTGGCCAAGTGGTTGTTCTCCATATTTCTTGGCACAACTTCGTGAGCACGTCCAGGGCAGCATCTGTTAGCTGAAATATGTCAATTGGCATACCATCTATTCCTAGGGCCTTATTTTTTGCTATTTCCTTCAAAGCAGCTTGAGCTTCTTCTTTCATCACCACAGACTCTTGCTCATACGTGATTTTATTAAATTCTTCTGTGTCTGCTAGTTCCTTTTGATACAGTGACTCAGTATATTCTTTCCATCTTCTTTTAACACTTCCTGGATCATTCAATATTCTGCCTAAAGCATCCTTGATTATAGCAACTCAAGGTTTAAATTTGAACTTAAGAATTGCTGAGCGAGTTAGGTCCTTTTGATTTTCGACTCTGGTTCCTTGCACATTTCATTATAATATTTTGCTTTGTCATCCCGTGCTGCCCTTTGGAATCTTCTGTTCAGCTCTTTAGTATCTTGAATTCTTCCTTGTGCTTTGGCTTCTCTGCGCTCCAGTGCAATCTTTAGAGTTTCTTCTGACATCCATTTTGGTCTTTTCTTCTTCTTCTGTCTTTGTAATGACCATCTGCACTCTTCCTGGATGATACATTTGACATCCTCCCACAACTCATTATGTCTTCGCTCATTAGTATTCAAGGCCTTAAACCTGTTCCTGAGATGGTTGTGAAATTCAGGTGGGATGAATTCAAAGTCATATTTTCATTCCCGTGGATTTAGTTTCATTTTCCTCAGCTTCAGCTTGAACTTGCATATGAGCAGCTGGTAGTCTCTTCCACAATCATCTCCTTGCCTTGTTTTCCTAGCTGATATTGAGGTTCTCCAGTGGTTTTTTCTGCAGTATAATCGATCTGATTCCTATGCATACCATCAGGTGAAATCCATGTGTATAACTTGCTTTTATGTTTCTTACAAAACGTATTTGCAATGAATAGGGTGTTATTTAGCTTAAACTTGTTTTATAAGCTTTAACTCTTGTTATTTTCCAGTTTTATGGCATTGTGGCATTTATGGTAAAATACTTTGTATTATTTCAATCTTTTTTTAACTTGTTGAGGTTTGCTATGTGGTTCATTCTGGAGAATGTACCATGTGCACTTAAGAATATAGTAAATTGGTTTTTGCTTGGGTGCAGTACCTTGAATACATTCACAATGTCTTTTTGGCTGATTATATGGTCTAGATCTTCTGCATCTTTGTTAAGCTTCTTTTGAATCGACCTCTTCTTTGGTGAGGGAGCTCTGGTGGCTTAGCAGCAGGTAGGTGACCTGCAATCTTGAAGGCAAGCTGTTCAAATCCACCAACTGCTCTGCGGGAGAAGGATGGTCAATCTGAAAAGTTCTGCTGCTTTTTTTCTCTTAGTTGGTGTATTTAGTCCATTCACATTAAGTGTGATTATTGACAGGCCAGGTTTTTTTTGTTTGTTTGTTTGTTTAAGTTGTTTATTTTTCATTTCAATGAACATCTACAGAGATTTTGGATTTCCATTCATTCATTGTTGCACCCTTCTCCCCGCACAAACCCCTCCCCCCCCCCCCCCCCCCCCCCCCCCCCCCCCCCCCCCCCCCCGTTTGCTCCAGGTTTTATTACTGCTGTTTTGCTTTGTTTCCTTTGTTGTTATTATTTCTGGTTACTGTGGCCCATCCCATTTCCTTTTGTGTCTCTTTGTGAAAGACTTCCCTTTCTTATAAAGTTAGTATTGTTTTCATTAATTCCTTAAGTTCCTGCTTTTCTACAAATGACCTTTCCCCCCCTTTTTTTAAATTCTCGCTTAATGGACAACTTTCCTTGGTAGAGAATCCTCTGCTGCAAATTGTTTTCTTTCAGTCTTCTGAATACGCCATTCCATTGTCTTCTTGCTCATACGATTTCTGCTGAGAATCAAAAAATCTAATTGGCTCTCCATTGTAGATGACTCTGCTGTTCTCAACTTGCTTTTAGTATTATATCCTTATTTTTTATTTTGGAAAAATTTACTAGTCTTGATGTTTTTCTGAGCTTCTTGAATGTGGATTTTGTCAATCTTCATAATGCCCAGGAATTTTTTCTTTTACCTGTTGCACAATTTTATCAGTGTTTTCCTATCCACCTCATGTTCTGGGATTCTGATTATATATTTGTTGTTCCTTTTAATGTCATCACACATGATTCTAATGTTTTCTTATTTATTTTTTTAATCTCCTTCTGTTTTCTGTTATAGTATGATCCCATAGAATTTCTTGTCTTTTGACTTCCTGATATACTGTTCCATCCTGCTGTTCTGTTTGGGGTTTGTTTTGTGTTTTTTTGGGGGGGGGGGTGGGGGTTTTTTTTTCCCTCCAGCATGTTGGATACTTCTATTATTTCTGTCTTGATATTATTCGGGATTTCATTTTCATGTGTTTCTGTTAATTCCATTACCATAATGTTACTGAACTGTGTTTTTTTATTTCAGCCTTGTTTATATGCCATCCCATTGTCTGCCATCCCATTCATTTTCTCATTCCATCCTTTATGTTTTGTATTGATTTTTTTTAAAATTTCTTCTACCTTTTTATCTGTAGTGTCAAGTCTTTATTCCTTAGTTTGCAATTTCTTCTGTAGTTTTTCCATATTTTTCCACATCTGTGTATTTCTCTAGCTCTCTGTCTCTGGGATATTCACTTTAATTTTTATTTTCATTCTTTCTTCTATAATTTCCATTTTTTTCAGCCATCATTTCCATCCTTTTCAGTAGTTGTTCATATTACTCCACTTCAGTATAATTCTTCTAACCCTTGTCTTGAGTATTCACTTTATTTATGGCTTTCATTCTTTATTCCATATTTTGTACCTTTTCCTATAGCTGTTCAGACACCTCTACATCAATATATTACTTCTGCCTCTCTGTCCCTGAATTATTAGTTGGCTCTGCAATATGGTCTGATTTTTTAGAAGGCTTATTTTGGTCCCCTCTCTCCCCCACAGTATTAGAGCTGCTTTCTTGATATCATATGATGTTTCTCTTGGTATATAGTAGGCTGTTTCTATTGTGTATTTGTAGATTGTATGTTGTTGTTGTATGTGCCATTGAGTAGCTTGAGACTGATAGCGACCCTATGTACAAGAGCTCTATATGCTCTTCTATCCTGTGCCAACCTAGCCATCTCAAACACACTTATTCCTACCGCTCCAGTCACAGAATTGATCCGTCTCATCAAATGTCTTCCTCTCCTTCGCTGCCCCTCCACTCTGCCAAACATGATGGCCCTCTCCAAGGACCAGTCCCTTCTTGCAACATGCCCAAAATATGTTAGACGAAGCTTCAGAATCCTTGACTGCAGGGAACATTCTGACTTCACCCTCTCCAGGACAAACCTGTTTGTTCTCCTAGCAGTCCATGGTATATTCAACACTCTT
>NW_006400270.1:484163-497286 GCF_000299155.1 Elephantulus edwardii
TTTTTGGATAATTTTCAGCAGAATCTTGCTTGTATGTGATATCAATGATATTGTTTGATAATTTCCACACTCTGTTGGGTCACCTTTCTTTGGAATGGGAACAAATATAGATCTTTTCCAGTTAGTGGGCCAGCTGGCTGTTCTCCAGATTTCTTGGCACAACTTAGTGGGCACTTCCAGGCCATTGTCTGTCTGTTGAAATATGTCAATTGGTATGCCGTCAACTCCTGGAGGCTTGTTTTTTGCCAATTCCTTCAGAGCAATTTGAACTTCCTCTTTCATCACCGTAGGCTCTTGCTCATATCTCATTTCATGGAATTCTTCTGCATCAGCCAATTCCTTCTGATACAGTGACTCTGTGTATTCCTTCCATCTTCTCTTGATACTTCCTGGATCATTTAATATTCTGCCCAAAGTATCCTTTGGCTTGAATTTGTTTTTCAGCTCCTTCAGCTTAAGAAACGCTGAGTGAGTTCGGCCCTTTTGATTTTCTGACTCCATCTCTCTGCACATTTCATTATAGTATCTTGCTTTGTCGTCCCAGGCTGCCTATTGTAGATTGTATACAGTTCTTTATCTTTATGATGTTATTGATTTGTTTCAGACTTAAAGTGTTCCCTTTGTGTGCAAAGGCAACTTTGCTATGCCAGGAGTCCTTTCCAGGCCTGGTCAGTGGGAAAACCCCCCTTTCCTAAGGTCCTTCAACTTGTCTTAAGACTACGGTGCAGCCTTGCCAGCATATCACCTGACTGCTACACACCACTTCTAACGTTTGAAATTGTGGTTGGTGGTGTTGATGAGCACATAGCCAGAGACCACTTTCTTCTGCCAAGCAGAAACAAAAGGACACAATCAGGAAGTCAAGGAGCTGAACAGCAGATTTCAAAGGGCAGCTCTGGAAGACAAAGCACACAGTATTATAAGGAAAAGTGCAAATAGTGTCAGAAAATCAAAAAGGCCAAACTCACTTGATATGTCTCAAGTTGAAGGAACTTAAGAACAAATTCAATATTCAAGTTTTAATACTTAGAAATGCTATAAGCAGAATACTGAATTATACAGGAAGCATCAAAAGAATATCAAAGAGTACACAGTCACTGTACCAGAAAGAATTAACTGACACAGAAAAGTTTCTTGAAGCAACATATAATCAAGAGGCAATGGTAATGAAGGTGGAAGTTCAAGCTGCTTTGAAGGAACTGGCAAAAAACAAGGCCCAAGGATATCAATTGACATATTTCAACAAAAAAAAAAATGTAGCCCTGGACATATTTACCAGTTTTTGCCAAGAAAACTGGAAGACAACTTCCTAGCTTATTGATGGGAAGAGATCAGTATTTATTCCCATTAAAAAAAATAAAAGGTGATCAAACAGAGTGTGGAAATTATTGAACAATATCACTAATATCACACACAATCAAAATCCTGCTGAAGATTTTTCCAAAACAACTGTAACAGTACATTGACCAAGAACTACCAGAAATACATGCTAAGTTTTGAAGATGGCTCTCAACTTCAAACAGAGAGTACCAGAAGAATAACTATTTGTGTTTTATTGCCTATGCAAAGGCATTTGACTGTGTGATCACAACAAATTTTTAATTAATATTGAGAAGAATGGGAATCCCAGAACACTTGATTGTTCTCATGTGAAATCTACGTTTAGTCCAGTGCTTGTTTGTAATAACAGAGCAAGAAAATAATGCATGATTAAAAATCAAGAAAATAATGTGTCTGGGAGGAAAGTTATATCAGGATTGGAGGAAGATTTATCAGTTACCTGTGTGATGCAAATGACACAATTTTGCTTGCAGAAACTGAGGAGGACCTGAAGAATTTGCTGTAGAAGGTCAAGGACCTTTAAAATAGATTGCCCCTGAACCTTAAGAAAATAAAAACATCTCATCACTGGCCACCATGATGGAGAAAATAATTGTTTTGGCTTTTTTTAAAAAAAATAAAATTTGTATTTTATACTGGTTTACTTATAAAGTTAGTATACATTGTTTTTCACACTGGATCTCCCTCATTTTCTTTACTCCACTTATCAAATTGTGTGATTCTATCATTAACCGCTTTTCTTCTTCACCCATTCTCACCCCTCTGCTCCCCACCCTCCCCCATTTGGATGCTCATACACATTCCACAATAATGGTCTTATAATATATTTGTCCTTGTGAGACTGGGTTAGTTCACTCTGAATAATTCTCTCCAATCCCTCACAAGTTAGGTAGTGATCTACAAAATCATTGCTTCTTCATGCTGGATAGTATTCAATCATGTGAGTGTACTGTAATTTCCCAATACATTTGACTGTGGTTGGACATTTGGGATGTTCCCATGTTCTTGTAATGGTGAGTAATGCTGCTATGAACACTGGTTTACAAATATGCAATTGTGCTTAAGTTTTTATATGGAATTTTATATGGAATTTCTACGTTCAACTTGGTGAGGAAACACCAAACTGCCTTCCAGAGTGATTGCACCATTTTACAATCCAAACAACAGTGTATAAGAGTTCCTGTATTGCCACATACTCTCCAACATTTATGACTTGCTGTCCTGTTAAATTTTGCCACAGCTACTAGAGTGAGATTGTATCTCGTTGTGGTTTTGATTTGCATCTCTTTTATTGACAGATATGTCTGTTGGCCATCTGATTATCTTCTTCTTCTTGTTGTTGTTGTTATGTGCCATCGAGTCGCCTGCGACTCATAGCGACCCTATGTACAACAGCCCTGAACTCCGCTCTGTCCTGTGCCAATCGCACTGTCTCTGACACTCCCATCCCAATTATCCCAGTCACTGAATCAATCCACCTCATAGAGGGCCTTCCTCTCCTGCGCCGTCCCTCCACCCTCCCAAGCATGATGTCCATCTCCAAGGACCAGTCTCTCCTCACAACATGTCCAAAGTATGTTAGACGGAGCCTCAGAATCCTTGCCTCCAAGGAGCCACCCGGTTTAACCCTTTCCAGGACAAATCCGTTTGTTTTCCTAGCAGTCCATGGTATTTTCAATACTCTTCTCCAGCACCACAGCTCAAAGACATCAATTTTCCTTCTATTCTCCTTGGTCATTGTCCAACTCTCTGTAAAAATTAACTCCATATCTTTTGCCCATTTTGAAATGGGATAATCAGTCTTTTTTAAAGGCCCTGTAGGATTTTGAAAACTTTTGATATGAGACTCTTATCTGTAATGATATTGCCAAATATATTTTCCCCAGTCAATAGATTTTTTTTCTCTGTGTTGTAAAATGGTTTTAATGTGCAAAGGGATATAATCTTTATAAGGCCTCATTCATCAATTTTATTCTCTCCAGATTGTACATTTTTTTACTGTATTTGGTAGTTTCTTTATACCATAGACTAGACTATCTAAGCCTGATCCTAGTTTGTCTCTTATGAACTTTATGGTTTGGGGTTTTTCTCTCGGGTCTCTAATCTACCTTTAGTTGATTTTTATGTATGTTGTGAGATGTGGATTCTGTTTCAGCTTTCTGTAGATAGCAATCTAGTTTTCTCAGCACCATTTGTTGAAGAGGTTGTCATTTCCCCTTTGATAGGTTTTATTTCCCTATCAAATATTAGTTGACCATCAGGATAGGAACATTTGTGGGTTCTCAATTCTGTTCCATTGGTCTATGTGCCTGTCATTGTACCAGTACCATGTTATTTTGGTTACTACTGTTGTGTAGTAGATTTGGAGTGAGAGAGTCCTGTGCCTCCCACTTCACTTATGTTTTCAGAAGTACTTGGCTTATTTGGGGCTCTTTCCTCTCCAAATAAACTTGACAATTTCCCTTTAAATTTCCTGGAAAAATTCATTTGGTATCTGTGTTCAGATTGCATTGAATCAGTAGATTGCTTTTGGTAGAATTGTTATTTTCACAATATTGAGCCTTCCTATCCATGAATACCTATCAGTCCAGTTGTAAGAATCTTTCTTAGCTTGGCATTGAGATGCAATACATACTGAAGGTTGCATTCCTTGATCTGCAACAAGTGCTTCAAGTTCTCACTTGTAGCAAGCAAGGTTATGTCATCTGCATAATTCAGGTTATTTATATGTTTCCCTCAAGTTCTGGTGCAACACTATTCCTTGTAGAGTCCAGCTTCTCAGATAATTTGCTTTGCATACAGATTGAATATGTATGGAGAAGGGATACAATCTGACACACTCCCTTCCCAGTTCTAAACCATGCAGTGCTTCTCTGCTCCTTTCCCACAACAGACTCCTGATTGAGATATAGGTTCCTCATGAGCATAATAAAGTGGATTACCATTCTTCTCATTGCCGGCCATAACTTTTTATGATCTACACAGGCAAATGCAATTGCACAGTCAATAAAGCATAAACAGATATTCTTCTGGTGTTCCTCACTTTGAGCTAGCCTCCATCTGACATCAGCCATGATATCCCTGGTGCCGTGGCCTCTTCTAAATTTGTCTTGAACTTATGGCAGTCTCTTATCTATGTATTGTTCCAGCTATTGGTGAAAGATCTTCAACAGTATTTTGCTTCCATGTGATATCAGTAGTAGTGTTCAATAGTTTCCACATTCAATTCCAACCCCACCCCCAAATCACCTTTCTTAGGAATAGGAATAAATATAGATCTCTTCCAATCAGTTGTCCAGACAGCTGTCCTCCACACTTTCTTTCATAGACTGGTGAGAGTATTCAAGGCTGCATCTGTTCTTCTAACCACTGGATCAATAGGCAGTGTCATGGTGCATGGAGAGGAGCTTGAAACTGTCAACGGCTTCATCTTGCTTAGATCCACAACTAACACCCTCAGTGCCAGCAGTCAATAAATAAGAAGACGCATGGCACTGGGAAAATCTATAGTTAGGGACGTCTCCAAATTATTGAGGAGTAATGATGTCAGTTTGAAGACTAAGGTGAGTCTGATTCAGACCATAATCTTTCTGATTACTTGCTGTGCATTTGAGAGCTAGACAATGAATAAGGATGACAGAAAAAGAATTGATGACTTTGAGCTGTGATGTTGGAGAGGAGCACTGAATATCCCTGGACATTCAAGAGAGAAAACAGATATGTCCTGGAGAGGGTGCAGCCAGAGTGCTCTTTGGAGCCAAGAGTGATGAGGCTTTGCCTCACGTACTTTGGGCATGTTGCTAGGAGGGGTTATTCCTTGGAGAGTGACATGATGCTGGGAAAGGTCGAGGGTTGGCGAAGGAGATAAGGAGCCTCAACCAGGTGAAGTGACACAATAACTGCTGCAATAGGGTCTTGTGTGTCAGGAAGTATGAGATGGTTCAGGATAGATCAAGTTTCAGATTTTTTGTTCAAGTCGTACTCGATTCAATAGCACACCACCGCCACCACCACCACCACAACAACAACATCCATAAACTGGGAACATTTTCCCATTTACTTAGGTCTTTTATTGTGTTTCACAGAAGTGTTCTGTAGTTTTCTCTGTACAGATGGTCTGTGTCTATAATTAGGTTCATTCCAAAAGATCACAATTTGTGGTTTGCTATTATAAAGGGTATTGCTTTCTTGGTTTCTGTCTCTGAGTTCTTTTTGTTACTGTAGCGGTATCCCACTGACTTTTAGATATTGATCTTATATCCTGCCACTCTACTAAACTGTTCTGCTAGTTCTAATAGGTTCTTGTTGTGTTGTTTTGTTTTGTTTTGTTTTGTTTGAGGGGGAGGGAGGTGGTTTTGTTAAGTCCTTGGGGTTTTCTGTGTACACTATTATATACATTTAGAGATAGCTTAATCATCTCTTAGATGATCTGGATGCCTTTTATTTTCTTCTCTTGTGTTATTGCCTAGGTCAACTATGGATTGGTTTCATGGTATACAACAACAATTGCATTCTAGCTCTCCTTGTTTATTCTGAGATATCAAATCTCAATCTATTTATTTTCCCTTTGCAGGCTGCTCCTTGGAGGCAAGGATTCTGAAGCTCCATCTGACATACACATTGCAAGGTAGGATCAGTCCTTGGAGAGGGACATCATGCTTGGGAGGGTGGATGGAAAGCACAGGAGAGGAGATGGATTGATTCCCTCATGGGAGTAATGGGGATAGTCGTGTCAGAGACAGTAAGATTGGCACAGGATAGAGCAGGGTTTAGGGCTGTTCTACATAGGGTCACTATGAGTTCCGAGAGACTCAATGACACATAACAGCAACAAGTGGCTCATTGTTTTTCATGGGCTGATTTTATAATTTTACGCTTATCTTTTAACTTAGAAAATTTGACTATGATATGGATCTTAGCTGAAAGCAGGGAATACCAGAGGAATGTCTATCTGTGTTTCATTGACTATGCAAAGGCATTTTTTTGACTATGTGGATCATAACAAACTGTGGTTGACTCTGAGAAGACTGGGAATCCCAGAACACTTGATTGTGCTAATGAGATACCTATACTTGGACCAAGAGGCAGTCGTCAGAACAGAGCAAGGAAACACTGCATGGTTCAAAATTGGGAAGGGTGTGCACCAGGGATGTATTCTGTCTCTATACCTTTTCAACTTGTATGCAGAACAGATTATCCGGGAGGCTGGGCTCTATGAGGAGAAATGTGGGGTAAAGATTGGTGGAAGATCTATCAACAATCTGCGATATGCAGATGACACAACCCTGCTTGCTGAAACTGAAGAGGACCTGAAGCGCTTGCTGTAGCCTCCAATATGGATTGAGGCTCAATGTCAAGAAGACAAAGATTCTTACCACTGGGCCAATTGGCAGCATCAGGATGGATGGTGAAGAGATTGAGATTGTTCACAGCTTTAGTTTGCTTGGCTCCACAGTCAACACTCTCGGCACCAGCAGCCAGGAAATTAAAAGATGTACTACCATGGGCAAGTCTGCTGTTAGGGACCTCTCCAAAGTACTGAAGAACAATGGTGTCTCTCTGGAGACTAAGGTGCATCTGATACAGGCCATGGTCTTTGCAATCACTTGTTATGCATCAGAGAGTTGGACAATGACTAAGGAGGATAGAAGGAGAATTGATGTCTTTGAGCTGTGGTACTGGAGAAGAGTATTGAATGTACCATGGACTACTAGGAAAACAAACATATTCATCTTGGAAAGGGTCAAACTGGGCGGCTCTTTGGAGGCAAGGATTCTGAGGCTCCATCTAACATACTTTGGACATGTTGTAAGGAGGAACCAGTCCTTGGAAAGGGACATCATGCTTGGTAGGGTGGAGGGACAGTGCAGGAGGGGAAGGCCCTCTATGAGGTGGATTAATTCAGTGACTGGGGTAATTGGGATGGGTGTATTGGAGATGGTGCGATTCCCACAGGACAGAGTAGGGTTTAGGGCTGTTGAACATAGGGTCAGTATGAGTCGCAAGCGACTCGATGGCACATAACAACAACAACAACAACATGTCTTTATGTTTTTCTTTTTGGATCTAGTCTATTTGATATTCGCTGTGCTTCTTGAATGTGGCTTTCCTCATTCTTAAAAATACCAGAGAAGTTTTCTTCTAGTACTTGTTCCACGATTTTCTCAGTGCCTTCCCTGTCACTCCCATGTTCTGGAATTCCAGTCATACCTATGTTGTTCCTTTTGATGTCATGCCACATGATTCTAATGTTTTCTTCATTTTCTTTATGTCTCACTTCTGTTTTGTTTTTTTTTCTTCTAGTATGTGTTCAATGATACTCTTGTATTCCGGGTCACTGACTCTCCATTCCATCTCTTCCGTTTTACTTTTTTGTCCCACCACTGAGTGGAAGGGACACTTCTGCCATTTCTGTCTTAATAACTTAGATCGTATTTTAATGCTTTTCTGCTCTTTCTAATTCTGTATTGGCTGTTCTGTCTCTGTCTTGATATTATTTTTTAAGTTTTGTACCTCTTTATCTACACTATTCATTCTTTCATTTTTTTGCATTTTCTTCCATTGTTGTTCATGTTTCTCCTCATCAATATATTTTTTCTGGATTGTTGTCTCTGGTATTTGCTCTCTTAATGGCTTCCATTGTTTCTTCCATCATTTGCATCTTCTTCTATAGCTGTTCAAATAATTCCACATCATCATATTTCTTCTGGTTCTCTCTATCTGGAGTATTCATTGCGTCTGCTTTTTTAGAGGAGTTATTTTGTTTTTTCTTGATGACTGAGGCTGACTGCTGGTTTCTTTACTTTATGTGTGTCTTTTTCTTAGTAAATATTAGGTTGTTTTAACTACATACTGACCCAGGGTATGGTAATGTTTTGTGAAGGACCTGTTTATTTGTGCTCCCTTCTTGGGAACAACAGTCAACCTTGAGTGGAATGACTGTTGCCTTCCTGAAACGGAGACTGCACCCAGCCTCTTCTGCTTGAGTTTAAGAAATCCTACGTGATGTAGCTAGACATCAGTGTTTAAGGCCAAAGTATCTTTGATATTGGTGCTCCCGGTGCTAGACAGCAAGAGCATCTGCTGGGTGGTCTCCAGGCGCAAGTGTAGTGGGGTCTCCATGTGGCGGGGGCAACAGTCTAGTGCTCTGGGTGGGATTGCAGTCTGAGCCACACTGAAACTGCAGCCTCTCAATCTGTCAGGCACTGTTTTCTGGTTTTGTTTTGTTTGTTTGTTTGTTTGTTTGTTTGTTTGTTTTTGTTTTGTCTTTCCTGGCCAGGGTATGAGTGTACCTGGCCTGGGCTGCAGCCTTTAGCTGCAGGGAAATGGTGGGTGGAAGATGCCCCCAGGTTGGCCATGCCACAGGGGCCTTGGATTTTTGCAGCTGAGATGATAAGATCCTGCTAGAAGATGGCATTTCGCGATAAGAGTATGTCCCTTCTTGAGAAGAGCATGGCTTTTTAACAATAATATCTTGCTTGGATCCCAAAGCAAGCTTTTGGAACCAGCAGTCAGGAAATCAAGATGAATTGCATTAGAAAAGTCTGCTGTCAAGGACTTTTTCAGAGTGCTAAAGAATAACAATTTCAGTCTAAAAACTAAGGTGCACCTGATCTAGGCCATGGTCTTTGCAATTACATGCTATGCAGAAGAGAGCTGGACAAACGACTAAGAATCGATGCCTTTGAATTGTAGTGCTGAAGAAGAATATTCAACATACCATGGACTTCCAAGAGAACAAACAGATTTGTCCTGGAAAGAGTGAAACCAAATTGTTCCTCTGAGGCAAGGATTTTAAAGGTCTGTCTCATATATTTTGGACATGTTGCCAGACAGGACCAGTCCTTGGAAAACATCATTCTTGGAAGAATGGAGGGTCAGCAAATGTGAAGAAGACCCTGGATGAGATAGATTGACACAGTAACTGGAGTAATGAGGGTATATGTGTTGGACTGAGTGAGATTGGCTCCTGGTAGATCAGGGTTCAAATGTATTGTACATAGGGTTGCTATGAATCTCAGTCTACCTGAAAACACATAGCAAAAAACAATAACAACAACATACTCTTTCACAAATTGCTTTCACATATAAATTCTAGTTTTGACTTTGGAAAATTTAACTATGATATGTCTTGTTGGCCTAGTTGTAAGAAACTGTTCTGTAATCTGGAAGACACACGGTTCAAAGTCACCAGCTGCTCCACTGGAGAAGGATAGGCAATCTCCTGTGTGATTAACAGCTGATGAAAGCTATGGATCAGTTCCAAGTCGATGATACTCAACAACAACAATAATGCCGTGGTGTATGGTGTATTTATTTTGTGATGTATTCTACTTGGAGTTCAGTCAGCTTCTTGGATTTCTATTCTTTCATTCTTCATTATATCTGTAATGTTTTCTTCTAGTTACTCTTCCATAAAATTTTTTTTGTTTCTTCCTGTTTTAGAATTTTAATTATGTGTTTGCTCTTCCTCTTACTGGTGTTCAACATTATCCTTGGCTTTCTTCATTTTTCTTCCTGTTTTGGTTCTGTTTTTTTGCTTTGGTAGATCAGTGCTGAGAGCTCTATTTTCTATTTTGCTGTCTATGGTCCATCTTTTCAATTTTGCTCATTGTTCCTTTGATATTTTCTTGAAACATTAGTCTTAATATTCTGATTTGCTATTTCTTGTTTTTTTCTAGGTTTTCTAATGCCTCCTTGGTTTTATCTGCTTTGTCTTATAGTGCTTTTTAAAATTCCTCTTGAGTTTTGCTAATTATAGTTGTTGTTAGATGCCATCAAGTCAAGTACAACTCATAGCAGTCCTATGAACAACAGGTCTGAATCATGTACAATCCTGTGCCATCCTCACCATCTCTCATACACTTGAGCCCATTGCTGCAGTACCAGTGCAGATCCATTTCAATGGGTATCTTCCCACCCCACCCCTGCTTTTTTTTTAATGACTCTCCACCCTCCCAAGCTGATATTCTTTTCCAAGGAATAGTCTTTCCAAGCAAAGTATGAGAAACAGAGCATTGTTATGCTTTTCTCCAAGGAGCTACTCCTTTTCAAGACATAGCTTTTCATTCTTTTGGCAGTCCATGGAATATTCAGTACCCTTCTTTAACACCACAACTCAAAACCATCGATTCTTCTGCTGTTATTCTTACTGATTACTTGTTTGACTTTTTATTTCACCCATTGAAAATACTTGATGATTGCTCTTTTAAAATATGTTTCAGGAAATTCAATTAGACTTTTTCCACCTTCAGGAAATCCATTGATTCTGTGTTTTGATCCCTTTTGAGGGTGATAGCTTGCTCTGTGTTTGTGTGGGGTGTGAGTTAATCAACATCTTCCATGTCATTGCTATGGTAGAGTTTTCTTGCCTGGGATCTTTGCACATCCTAGTTCTAGCAACCTTGGCTGGGGAGCTTAATGTTCCAGTGGAGTAGAGAATAACTTACCAGGCTGAAGATCTCAGAAGTCCTTGAGGTTATTGGAAGATTTGCCCTAGTTGCAGAACTAGAGAAGACTCTAAGAGTGGCGAGGGCAACTCACTTAGCTTCAAGTTCTCTCTGGTCTCTATGTTAGTGGGAATACTTGCCCTGTTTTGGAAGTTAACTGCTCCAGGGAAGAACAGGGCAATTTACTCTGCCTGAAATCCTTCTAGTCCAGTGTATGGCAAAAAATTTTGTTGGGCTTGGTGAACTCATCTTCTTTAGGGAAGAAGTGGACAACTCATCCTGCCTGAAGTCTTCTCTGTTTCCCAGGCTGGCTGGTGGCTGAAAACTCATCTTGGGTGGGGAGCTCACTGAGTAGGCAATTCAACCTCTGTGAAGTCTTTTCTAGTCTTGTGGCTGGTGAAAGCACTCTTGGTTGGGGAACTCACTTCTCCAGGGAAGAGGAGGGTAACTCGTCCTGCCTGAAGTTCTCTCTGGTCCCTCAACTTGTGGGAAAACTCTCCTGTTTTTATAGATATAAAAACAAGTGCAGAGAAATTCTGGAGTTGCTGAATTCAAATCTGCTCAAGATGAATTCATAGTTATCTCAAATACCATTCCTTTGATCACAACCTAGCTAGTTCCAACATACCTATTCATTTGGGAGCCTAAGAGAGAAAGAATTCAAAAGAACTAATCTAGAATATTTCCCAAACATCAAATCTTGGTGAGTAAGAAGAGCCTGGTTGATAGATCGCTTTCCTCTGGTATATGGCGCTGCAATGTGTCCATCTAGTGGCCAAAGAAGAGAAATTTCAACTGATCACTGATAAACATTACTTATCTTGGTTATCTTTGTAGGGACCTCTCAGTTCCATCTCAACTGTCAAAGGACAGACAAGCCGGCCACCGATGTGCATGGATGAAAATTTGCAGCACAGAAACTCACTTTTCCTCACCTTCCTTAGGCAAATCATGCATTCTTTCATTGCTCCTGTATTCCAGTGATTCTCAAAATGATAATTTTGACGCCTGGAGACATATGATGTTGTCTGGAGACATTACCTGAATGATAAGAAAAATATGAATCTCATATGTATTTTTTTATTGTCATGATGCCTATTGAAGTCACCTACAATACAGAACAGGACATTTCCATAGCAAAGAATTTCCCACTTCTGGCACCATGGAGAAACCCTGCTAGTTTCTCATTATAAATTAAAAAAAGCATAAGGATTAGTGTGAGAGTAAAGGGAGCTCAGAGTTTACAGGAGATATTCCTCAACCAGAACAATTCTGCTGTCCTCTCATTTTCTTTTCTTTTTGATTGTGATTTTAACAAAATTTTACAGGAAAGTTACATTTTCATTCATTCATTATTACAAATTTCCCTCCCTACCCATCCCCCAGTTCACTTTTTCTTAAAAAAAAAAAAAAGTCATTGCTGCATAGTTTCCTCCCTCCTCCAGTCCACTATGCTATGCACCTCTTGTTCTGGAATATTGTCATACAGATAATGATTAATTATATATTCCTTTTAAACTTTAATTCTTCATCTGTTCCAAAGCAGTGTTCATTATTTATCCACTCTTTTCTCAGTTTCCTCTAACCCCCATGTCAAAACTATTTTATAACAATACTGTTATGAGTATTTGTCCTTTGTGACTTAGATATTTCACTCAGCATAACATCCTACAGGGTCACCCATAATGTATGATATTTTATTAGGGCCTTGTTTTTCAGTGCATTGTAGTGTTCCATTATGTGAAATATAACATAGGTTTTTATTCAGTTCTTTGTTGATGGGCACCTAGGTTGCTTCCATCTCTTTGTTATTGTGAATAACACAGCATTAAATATTGGTGTGCATACATCTATTTGGATGGCAGCTCCAGTTTCTTTAGGATATACTCCTAGTAGTGAAATTGCTAGGTCAAACCATATTTCTATTTCCAGCTTTCTGAGAAAGCACCAGACCGCCTTCCGTAGTAGTAGCTGTACCATTTTACATTCCTACCAACAGTGAATAAGAGTTCCAACCTCTCCACAACCCTGCCAGTATTTGTTGTTTACTGCTCTGTTGAACTTTGCTACTGTTGCTGGGATGCTGGGATGATGGTATCTCATTGTTGTTTTGATTTGCATCTCTCTAATAGCTAGGGATTTTGAACATTTCTTCATGTGTCTGTTTGCCATCTGAATGTCCTCTTTGGTGAAGTACTTATTCATAACCTGTGCCCATTTTATGATTGGATTGATTACATTTTTTCTTGTTTAGGTTCTAGAGTATTCCATAAATTTTATAAGTAAGTCCGTTATCAGATACATCACTGTCAAATTTTTCCCCAGGCTATGAG
>NW_006400271.1:0-1296 GCF_000299155.1 Elephantulus edwardii
TATGGCATCGCTCCCCCCCGACCCCGCTGGGGTGGACCCCGCCACCTCTGACCTGACCTGGATTGCGACGCCACCGCCAGCTCTGATCGTTGCGACTGGCCAAGGTATCGCATTGTTCGCCCCCAACCCAGCTCACGACCCCTCCCCCAGCTCAGAACTTTGGGACTGGCCAAGGTATTGCATTGCTCCCCCGCGACCCGGCTCGCGACCCCCTTGCCAGCTCTGACCTGACCCGGCTCATGACCCCCCCTGCCAGCTCTGAACTTTGGGACTGGCCGTGGTATCGCATTGCTCCCTCCTGAACCAGCTCGCGACCCACCCCCACACCAGCTCTGAACTTTGGGACTGGCCAAAGTATCGCATTGCTCCCACCCCTGACCTGTCTTGCGACCCCCCCACCAGCTCTGAACTTTGGTACTGGCCAAAGAATCACATTGCTCCCATCCCCGACCTGGCTCGCGACCCCCCCCACCAGCTCTGACCCTACCCAGCTCGTGACCCCCCCACCAGCTCTGAACTTTGCGGCCCGAAGGCCAAAGTCCTGAAGGCCAGGACTTAAAGAAAAGGTAGGGGGAACCCAACAAAAACAAAAACGAAACAAAAAAACCACACAAAAGAAAAAAAACATATATACCAAATTTATATCATTTTTCAACATCACTTGAAAAAAGTTGTCCAATATTGAAGATTTAGTTTCTTTAGACTACAACCTGCTTTTTGGCCCTATCACATTGGTCCCATCAACCTAAGCAAAAGGAAGGTACTGGACATCTTTATAGAGAAGTAGTGACATCAAACCAAGAACCAACTAACACCTTCCTTTTCAAAAACTCTTCCACTTCAATGTCTTGAAAGGAGCAGGGTACCTCACTCACCACGCAAGCCCAAAACAAGATATCTCCTCCAATAAAATGACACAGTAGCAATGGATTTCATGAAGCCAGAAAGTTTGATGGAACTTTCTGATGCAGAATTTATAAAAAAGATGATTGAATGTTTTCAATGGATAAAAAACAAACTTGAAAAATTACAGAACACTACAGTCAAAAATCTGGAGGAACTTAAAAAAAAACAGTCCAAAACAATGCAGAGAAAACAAATGAGGCATTAGAGGCACTGGGAAAACAAGAAATCATAATTCAAAATATGAAATCGAAGGTTGAGGCACTGGGAAAACAAGAAATCATAATTCAAAATATGAAATAGAAGGTTTCTGATGCTGTCAACATGATTGAGGGACATACAAATAGAGGTGAAGAGATGGAAAACAGAATTAGTGAAGTAGAAGATAGAATT
>NW_006400271.1:3427-9124 GCF_000299155.1 Elephantulus edwardii
ATTTGAGATCAAATACTATAAATTTATATATTCTATATAAAAAAGAAATCAAAACCATTAATAATAACAGAAGCTGGTTGTTCAAAAGGATCAGTGAAACGGAAAAATCAATGGAAAACCTAATTCTAAAAAAGACAAGTTGTTGTTGTTATTGTTTAGTGCCATAGAGTTGTAGATGACCCATAGCGACCCTATGAACAAAAGTCTTGAACACAAAACTTTCATCTTTTCTCCAAGTTCACAGTTTTTGGAGGCAAGTTTTTTTTGTGTTTTGTTTTTTTAACTCAAATAAGAAATGAAAGAGGCAACATTATAATCCAATCAGCTGAAATAAAAAATGATAATGGAATAATAATATGGAATAATAATGGAATGATAATAGACTGCAGCTACTAAATTTGTTTCTTTTTTCTCTCTAATGAATTTTATGGTCACGTTTTAGTTTTACTCCTAGGTCTTTAATTGACTTTGAACTGGGTTTTGTGTAGAATGATATTGAGATGTGGATCCTTCTACTTCTTTGCTTGTGACTTCAACTCTTTCTTCCATTTTTTGCAATTCATGGAATTGTAAGTTACAGTATTTTCACTCTGCCTGTCTCTGGGGTATTCATCGGGTCTGTGATCTGGTATTCCTTTTTAGGTAAAGGCTTGTGTATGGGCCACAAAGAAAGAGGTAGAAGCAAGTTTAAAAAACAAAATCAATACTAGACAGAATAGTCTAGTATATATAGATATAATCAACAGGATACTAAAAATAATAGTAAAATGTGAAAATGCAATCCAGAATAACATTAATCCATATTTGCATTACTGAAGTTTTCAATATATAGAATAGACAAAAGAACAGAATGAACATTACAGTGAAGACTCAATGAGGCAGAAGACAAGACATCCAACAATAATATCGTAGGGGAAAAAAGCAGAGACAAGATAGAAGGGAAAAGAAGAAAAGATACAAATCATTTGAGACAACAACAAATACTTAGAAGGTTAGAGGGACAGTACAGGAGAGGAAGACCCTGAATGAGATTTACTCAGTGACTGTAGTAACGGAAATAGATGTGTAAGAAACAATGAGATTGACTCAGGATAGGGCAGGGTTCAGAACTATTGTAACTAGGGTTGCTATGAACCACAGGTAACTCAAAGGTGCATAATATCAATGAGAACTTCTTGGGTTACATGTAGAAATTTCTGTTGTGTCTGTGTGGCTACTTGTTCATTATATGTGTGGTACACTTGCTCCAGAGTTAGTAGTCATTATAAACTTTAGGGGTGGTAAGAGATGAAGGAAGATTTCAAGAGCAACTCAAAAGAACAAAGCAAATTATTGTAACAATATGTACAAAGAGCTTGAAGACAAAAAGGGAAGGGAAGGTCTCACTCTGCATTTATTAAGCTGAGAGAAGCAGAAAAATAATTCAAGTCTTGAGTTACAATTCTAAAGAATCCTATGGTAGAAATCTTTAATGATCCTGCAAGCATCAAAAGAAGATGGAAGGAATAAATGAAATCACAGTACCAAAAAGAACTAGCAAACATAGAAGCATTTCAGAAATAGAGTATGATAAAAACCTAATGGTGATAAACAACTATATCCTGTGCACCAAACTAGAAGAACCCAGCTACAATTACTTTAAGATTTTATTTCAAAGTATATGAAGATATAGGGAGCTCTGGTGGCCTAGTGATAAGAATCTGTGCTGCAATCCCAAAGGAATGCAGTTCAAATCCACCAGCGGCTCTACTGGAAAAGGATGGGCAATTTCCTACTGTGTGATTAACTGCCTCTGAAAACCCACTGGATGGTCAGCTATGGGTCAGTTCTGACTTGATGGTACACAATAACAATATGAAGATATAAAGGAGGGGATATGTAGAACGGAATTTTAAATTTTTATAGAATATAGATTTCAGCCACTGAGTCTGGATGAACTCTTCATATTATTGGCCTGATATGATCTTTAAATCTGAAACCTTAAACCAAAACTATCTCTTGAAGTCTTTTTTTATATTAAATTTTATTAATTTTAATGAACATTTACAGAGATTTGGGGTTTTCATTCATTCATTGTTGCACTATTTTCTCTAACCCTCCTCTCCAGTTCGTTCTTCTTTCCCCCCCTTGAAAGTCTGTTTTAATTGTCCAATTGCCAGAGTGCTTGTCAAAGCCAGTTCTGATTAATCTCCTTTTTCAGTGTGTCTTTTGCCATTCCCTATCACTCCTCCTTGAGAGAGACTTCACCCTGATTCATAAGGAAAAGGGGACGGCGTATTATCTTAGCTACTTCCTGCTGGAAAGGGGCGCTGTAAGGTTTCAGGGTGAAGATCTTCTCTCACTACTCTAAAGGGTCCCTTTGGCAATAGGAAACACATAGACTATTATGGAGATTGATTTTGGAATTAAGATGCACTGTTATCAATTGTGCTTAGCCGTGTATGTTCATATCCTTGAAGATGTAACATGGAAGTGTTGAAGTCTTCTTTAAACCATCCAGAAGTTTTACTTAATTAGTAAAGAACTTCTACCTCAAATACTGTTTTCTTTTAATGAACTGGCTTTATGAGATTAAACTGACAATAGCTCAAAATCTTAATTAAGGAGTAAATGGGTTTATATGAATAAGAGAGAATAAGGATGCTTGCCCAACTTGAAGAATATAATCAATCCCTTTGAATTTTACAAAAAACAACAAAAACTTATTGCCATTGCTGACTCTCCATTTGGGTTTCTGAGGCTACAAATTGAAGGAGAGATTACCTATCTTTCTCCAACAAAGCCAGTTGTGGATTTGAACCAGAAAACTGTAATCCTTAACACACACACACATATATATCTATTTCTTCAGAGTAAAAAGTTAAGATAGATTTATTAGAAAGTTATGTCCTAAAAAATGAGATGGAAAAAAATACGATAATAAAAATATTATTAGGAGACAAAGGAGAGAATTACATATTGATAAAAATTTAATCTATCAAGAAGGTATAACAATTATAAATATATATACTAAAAACAATCTAAGTCCAAATTTTATTAAGCAAACATTGAAGATTTAAAAGGAGAAACACACAATTCCACAATACTATTTGGAGAGTTTATTATCTTATTTTCAATAATGGCTAAAACAAACAGACAGAAAATCAATCAAGCATAGAATAACACTATGAAACAATTAGACCAAACATACTTATACAGAATACTTCACTCAACAACAGAATAGTAATTATTTTTCTCCGTAACTGCTCATGAAATATTCTGTAGGACAAACTGCATGTTAAGTCATAAAACATCTCAATACATTTCAAAATATGGAAATTACACAAACTCTCTTCTTTAACCCAAACAGAATAAAGCTGGAAATCAATAACAAAGAAAGCTGAATAGTACACTCCTACATGGAAATTGAGGAACGTTGGTGGTATAATGCATAATGTAGCCAGGAGGCAGCAGTTCAAATCAGCCAACCACTCCACTGGATAAAGATGGGCCATCTCCTCCACAATAAAGATTTATAGTCTCAGAAATACAATTGAGGGTCACTATAAGTTAGAATTTATTTGACTTTGTTGTGTTTGATTTTTTAGTTTAAATGTGGAAATTTAAACAGCAAATTCTTTGACAATTAATGAGACAAAATAAATCACAAGAGCAATTAGACAAATAGTTTGAGAATAATAAAAATCAAAATATAATGTACTATAAATGTAGGACGGCTTCAAAAGCAGGGTAAAAAAAATCTATGGATGCAAATTGTAATGTTTTTGAAAAAGAACTCCAATTCCAATTCTAGCTTTAAAAACTTAAGGAATTAGAAGAGGAGCAAGCTAAAAATAAAGCAATCAGAAGGAGGAAATAGTATATGTTGGTGCAAAGAAAAATTTAATAGAGATTAAATAGCAATAGAGAGAATCAGTAAAACCATAAAGTTCCTTTTTGAAATGGTAAAAATCATAATTAACCTTTAGGTAGACTCACTAAGAAAATAAGAGAAAATACAAATATATAAGAGAAATAACAAAAATAAAAAACTAAATGAAAGTGGTGGTATTACTACCAACTTTACAGAAATAAAAAAGGATTATACAAAAGACATATGGGCAAGATGGCAGACTAGGAAGTCAGAAGGTCAGAGATTCTCCAACTAAGATATCAGAAAATATGTAACAGATATAAATAATAATCCTGGAACCCTGAATTTGAAAAGAAACTATGAAGAAGTAGTACAGACACTAAATGAAGAAACAAACTGAATGAAAATATTGAATAAGGAGCCAAACTGAGCAATTGATTTTTAATAAATATGCCAAGTGTGACTATTCTGAAGTTTGGTGATGAATTTTTACTCATAATTAGATCCCAGAATTGCAATTATGTCTGCACCAGCAGCTGATTCACGACAAGAAAGAAACTTTCTTTCACATGTTTCCACATCTTCCCAGGAATCAAAACAAAGATTCCCCCTTCACTCTGTACCATCATCCACCAAGTCTTCTCTCAGTGCTACCTGAAGAGTATGCTTGCAAGTGTTATTTTATGTCTGATTTCTGGAGCATGTGCAGCATGTGCACAGCTCCACATTCAGAGATTCACTCTCTAGTTCCAGGTTTCAAAGGGTTGTGATGTGCCTAGCCTGAAGCCAGTCCCTGGATTTTTCGGAGTACCATTTCTAACTGTGGATCTTGACTCTGACTGGGCACTCTTGTAGATTTCACACTTAGCTCACTCATATCTACCACAGTACATCTTCTATGAAGGGCACCATTCTTTAGCATCCTAGGGTTGGTAGTGACTGTTCCTTAGTAGAAGCAGTGTGTGCCCTCCCTGCTGGGTACCTTGACTGCACCCAGCATTTGAATTAGCAAAGATACCATCTTTAGCAAAGTGAAGTAATTCTGAGACCAGCAGTATCTTTGTCTTGGGCTGGGTGACCCATTGCTGTATGCCCTTGAGACCTGAAGAGGTGCTAACTGTGACCCAGCAGACATCTAGGGTCCTCATTCACCTCCAAGTCAAGCAGAAACTCTCTCCTCCTGACTGTTCACCATTACACTAACCAGTCTGAATGGAAGAAGCACTGTCTCAGACCAGACATCTTATTTTCACAAGACACAGCTGTGGCAGGAATATCAATTAAGTGCCAAACACTTTACATTCAGTGTTCCATTTTTGTTTCTCATTTTTTCTTACTCATTTTTCTCAATTTTTGTAGTTTTTTTTAGATACATTCATGTATATTTTCTCCTTTAATGTGCAAAACACACAAAAAGTTCTATGACACCTAAACACCATGTCCTCACTTATTATTATGATTAGGTTCCAAAGATCAGTTTATGGGAAAATGAGGCTAAGTACATTAGGTCCTCAAACAGAAAAATTATTACATGTTTAACTAACTATCAAATTACATTATGTAACTCTTTACTTAACATTGTTACATAATTCATACATTGTATCTTTACATAAGTGCTAACCATTGAAAATTATGGTCTGACAAACTAGACCCATAACTTTAACTATCACTGCCTGATTTACTTTTGCTTTTTATCTTGACATTTGTTACCTTTTTTACATTATATACCCAAGTATAATTTTTTCCTTTTTTAAATTTTATTATTATTATTATTATTATTATTAATTTTAATGAAAATTTACATACTTTGGATTTCCATTCATTCATTGTTGCACTTTTCTCCC
>NW_006400271.1:9224-55440 GCF_000299155.1 Elephantulus edwardii
GAAAAGTAACAGAAAAATTATTTCATTATTATATAATCCCTTTCCTTCAGGTCCAGTCCACTACACAGCCTTCATTCTGGACTCCAGTCATGACAGTAATACAAAATCACATATCCCTTTTAAACAGTTTTATCCCTCACCTGTTTCAATACATTATTCATCACATCTTTCTCAGTCTCCCACCAACCCTGATGTCAGTCCTGTTACAACAGTAGTACTATGCAGTATTTGTCTTTTTGTGACTGAGATATTTCACTCAGCATAATGTCCTCCAGGGTCACCCATTTTGAATATTATTTTATTAGTTCCTCATTTTTAAATTCAGCATAGTACTCCATGTGTGGATATACCACAGCTTCTCTATCTATTCATTTGTTGAGGGGCATTTTGGTTGTTTCCAACTCCTTGCTATTGTGAGCAAAGTCATTATAAACATGGATGTGCATATATATGTTTGGGTGGAATTTATGATTTCTTTGGGGTATATTCCCAGTAGTGGAATTTCTGGGTCAGATGGTATTTCTATTTGCAACTTTTTGAGAAAGCACATACTGCCTTTCACAGTGGTTGCACCATTTTATACTCCCATCAACAGTGAATAAGGGTTCCAGTTTCTCCACAACCTTGCCAGCATTTGTTGATTGCTGTTCTGTTAAATTATTCTATTCTTACTGGGGTGAGATGATATCTCATAATTGTTTTGATTTGCATCTCTCTTAGAGCTAGGGATTTTGAACATTTCTTCATGTGTTTGTTTGCCATCTGAATGTCTTCTTTGGTGAAGTTTATGTTCGTTTCCTGTGCCCATTTTTCAATTGGATTGTTTACCTTTATCTTGTTGTGGTGCTCGAATGCTACAAGAAACAAAAAGAGATGTGGGGAAGTGAAAGAATATCTCTGCTCTTGATAGGAAGACTCAATATTGTGAAAATAGCAATACTACCAAAGGCAATTTGTACGTTCAATGTAATCCCGATACAAATACCAATCCCATTCTTCAACAAGATGGAAAAAGCAATCTTCAGTTTCCTTTGGAATGGAAAGAAGCCCCGAATAAGCAAAACACTCTTTTAAAACAGAAACAAGAAACAAGGTAAGAGGCTTCTCAGTCCCTTATTTCAAATCCTGCCACACTGCCGTGGTGGTTAAGACAGCACGGTACTGATACAATGACAGACACATAGATCAATGGAATAGAATAGAGAATCCAGAAATCAGCCCATCTACCTATGGTCAACTTATTTTTGACAACCAGATGAAATCAGTTTAGTGGGGAAACGACAGCCTTTATAACAAATCATGTTGGCAAAATTGGAAAAGTATCTGCAGAAAACTCAAGTAATATCCACACCTCACTCCATACACAAAAACCAACTCTAGGTGGATCATGGACCTAGGACTAAAACCAAGGACTATAAACTTCATTAAAGAAAAGCTTGGAAGAACTCTAGACATTCTTATCTACAACATAAACAGTCTTCCAAGCATCCTGAAAAGTCTACAACCAGGAGAAGAGAAAATAGATGAATGGGACCTTCTAAAAATCAAATCCCTATGCACATCCAAAAACTTCTCCAACAGGGTAAAAAGAAAAGCCACAGACTGGGGAAAAAGTATTTGGTAATGACATGTCAGATAGGGAACTTAAATCTAGAATTTATCAACTTTCGTTTGTTTTTCACTTCTTATTCATTCTTTTCTTCTCTAGTTTTTCCCCCTTTGCATATCTTCATGTTCTGATTCTATCTTTTGTTTCAGTCATAGTTTTGGGATTTTTTTCCCTTTTACTATTTAATCCTGTTGTTTGGAGGAGTATTTCAGCTTTGTTTTCTTTACCCTTTTCTTTGTCCCAACTAACATTATCTACACAGCCCAGTCTCTTCTCTCTCTCTCTCTCTCTCTCTCTCTCTCTCTCTCTCTCTCTCTCTCTCACACACACACACACACCCCTACCTTCCTGTAGACTCTCCTATATAAGAAGGCTAAAGACTAGCTCCTGTTCTACCTGACAGACAAGTGACATCATCTCAATCTGCCCTAACCACTTTACATAAACAAAGAACAGAGCACTTCCACAGACTTCCACCTTCTATCATACTCAACACAAACACAGGGGATGAAACTCTATGAATCCCCAAATAAGCAGTACAACACACTTAAATGGCACAATCTGACATATATTCATTTTTATTTTTCAGAATTGCTTTCCTCTCCAAATAAACATGACAATTTCCCTTTCAATCTCCTTGGAAAGTGAGTTTGGTATCTGTTTTCTGATTGCCAGGAAATCAAAGACAAATTGTATTGAGAAAGTCTGCTGTCAGCAACATCTCGAGCATATGTAAGAGAAATGATGTCAGTCTGAAGACTAAGGTGTACCTCATCTAAACCATAGTCTTCACAATTACTTGGGATGGGTCAGAAAACCAGAAAATGATAAAGGGTGATAGAAGGAGAATTGATACCTTTGAGCTGTGGTGCTGGAGAGGAGTATTGAATGTACCATGGGGAACAAACATGTTCAGCATAGAGAGGGTGAAACCAGGCTGCACCTAGGAAGCAAGGATTCTGAAGCTTCATTTAACACACTTTGGGCATGTTTCAAGGAGTGACAAGTCCTTACAGAAGGCCATCATGCTTGGGAGGATGGAGGGACTGCACAAGAGAGGAAGACCTCTATGATATGGATTGATCCAGTGACTGGAGTAATGAGGGTAGGTGTGTGAGAGACAATAAGGTTGACACAGTATTCAGAGCTCATGCATATAGGGTAGTTATGAGTTGCAACTGACTCGATGACACACAACAGCAACAAGTTGAGATTCCTTTGAACATGGGGATTGCTTTTGGTAGGATTGTCTTTTCATTATAGTGAATCTCCCTGTCCCTTTACAGGACACATTTTTCCATTTATTTAGATCTTTTACTGTGTCTTTCAGAAATGTTCTGTAGTTTTCTTTGTATTGATCTTTTGTGTCTCTAGTTAGGTTCACTCTCAAATGTTTCAATTTGAGGTTGCCTATTGTAAATGGTATGGTTTTCTTGGTTTACGTCTCTGATTTCTCTTTGTTACTGTATAGGAATCCCACTGATTTTTAGATATTGATCTTATATTCCGTCACTTTACTAAACTGATTTACTAGATCTAACAGTTTTTTTGTTGAGTCCTTGGGGTTTTCTGTGTACACTCTCACATGTTCTTCATATAGCGATAGTTTAACCATCTCTTTGCTGATCTGATGCCTTTTATTTCCTGCTTTTGTTGTATTGTCCTAGCAAGCACTTCCAATACAATACTGAACAAAAGTGGTGACAGTTGGCATCATTTTCTGGTCCCTATTCACAAGAAAAATGCTTTTAAGTCTTTCACTATTGAGAATTATATTGGCTTTCTATTTTGCACATATACTTTTCACTATTTTGAGGAAATTCCTTATTATTCCAATATTGCTGAGTGTCTTTATCAGGAACAGCTATTGAATTTTGTCAAATGCCTTTTCTGCATCAATGTTAAAATCACATGGTTCTCATTAGTTGCTTTGTTAATGCTGTGAATTATATAGATTGTTTTTTCTTATGTTGAACCATCCTTACATACATGTTATGAATCTTTCTTGGTCAGGATTACTTTTTCCCCATTTGCTTTTGGTTTCTATTGGCTAGGGTTTTGTTAAAGATTTTTGCATCTATATTCATGAGAGATATTGATCTGTAGTTTTCTTTTTTGGTAATATCTTTCCCTGGTTTTGGTATTAGTGTTATGCTTGCTACATAGAATGACTTTGGGAGTGTTCCTTCTTTTTTTCTATTTTTTTTTAATACTTTAAGTAGAATTGGTTTTGTAGAATTCAGCTTTGAATCCATCTGGTCCAGGACTTTTCTTATGGTGAAGTCTTTTTATGACCTGTTCAACTTCTTTTTTTGTGATGGATTTGTTCAAGTATTTTGCATTTGTCTTTAAGAATCTGGGTATCACATGAATTTTAAGAAATTCATCCATTTCCTCTAGGTTTTCTAATTTATCTGAGTATAGCTTCTCATAGTATTTTGACATTATAGATTTAATTTCATCTAGTTGTGTTGTGATGTCACCTCTATAATTTTAATTTATTATCTGTATCTTCTCTTTTTTTTCTTTTGTTAAGTTTGCCAGAAGTTTGTTAATTTTTTTTACCCTTTCAAAAAACCAACTCCTTGCCCCGGCCCGTGGGGTCTTCAATGTGGACCTAAGAAGGGAAAGTGGGGATTGAGAAGGGACAAGAGATGCGAAGAAGGGAGACAAGAGAGATTCCTGATCAAGTCTCATTTATTAAAAGTTTTCACAGGCTTACATAGGAACTTGCCTAAATATCTTCAGTAGGGTGGGTTGCTATGGAAATCCAGCCTCAGGATATCAGTATGCCGCAGGAATGAGAAACACTCTCTAAGACCTTGAATTACAGACACTGAGCTAGTGAGGAAAGCAGTTTCCTTGAGACTGGGTGGAGATTCTGAGCTGAACTTATCTCTAGACATGCCAGGCAGGCCTTTATGGAATAGCGTTTAGTGAGCAGTATAAAGCAAGTTGGGCCTTAAGTCAGGAGCCTCAAAAGTGGCTCTCTACAACTCTTATTGGTGGTTTCAATTGTCTTTCTGTTTTTCTATCTCATTGATTTCAGCTCTTGTTCTTATAATTTATTCTAGAAGCTATATGATTAGATTATTGTTTTTTCTTTTTTATTATTATTATTATTATTAAATTTTATTAGTTTTAATGAACATTTACAGAGATTTTGGGTTTCCATTCATTCATTGCTACACTGTTTTCTCCACCCTCCTCCACAGTTCATTCTTCTTTCCCCCCCAATGAAAGTGTTTAATTAGATCACTTAATTTTCTTCTTTCTTGGTTTTTTATATGTGTACATACTGTTAGTATTGCCTCCTGAGGACTGCCTTAGCTGAATCTCAGAGGGTTTTGTATGTTATATTTTCATTTATTTCAAGGAACTATTTTATTTCATTCTTTATTTCTTTTATAATAGTTACTCAGTTTTCCACTTAGGTGGTTTTATAAGCTTTACCCTCCTGTGGTTAAGTTCTAGTTTTATGGCAATGTGATCTGAGAAGATTCTTTGTATTATTTCACTGATTTTTAAATTTGTTGACACTTGCTTTGTATCTGATTCTGGAGAATGTACCATGTGCACTTGAGAAACAGGGATTGAGTTTTAGTTGGGTGCATTACCCTGAATTAATCCCCAAGGTCAAGTTGGCTGATTAGATAGTTTAGATCTTCTACATCTTTGTTAAGTTTCTTTTGAGTTAACCTATCTTTTGGTGGTAGTGGTGTGTTGAATTCTCCTACCACTATAGTGATTCTGTCTATCTCTTTCTTCAAGTCTGTTAGCCATTGTTTATGTATTTTGCAGATTTATCATTTGGTGCACAAATGTTGACCATGGTTATGTCTTCTTGATCTATTTTGCCTTCAATCAGTATGTTATGGCCTTCCTTATCATTTATGATGGTTTTCATTCTGTAGCCTAATTTATCAGAGAATAATATTGGTGCTCCTGCTTTTTTGAGGTTATGATTTGCTTGGTATATTTTTTCCCCAGCCTTTGATTTTGAGTCTGTCTTTCTCTTTTCTTCTTCTTCTTTTTTTTTTAGATGTGTCTCTCGTAAGCAACATATTGATGGGCTTTTTTTTGGGGGGGGGATTTGTTTGGTTGTTGTTGTTGTCGTTTTTATCCATTCTGCTACTCTTTTTCTCTTAATTGGCTCATTTAGACCATTCACATTAAGTGTGAGTATTGCCAGGTCACATTTTACCACTGTCGTTTTGTTTTGTTTCCTTTTCTGATGTTTCTGGTTATTATGATCCATCCACTTTTCTTTGACATCTCCATGTGAAAATCTTCACTTGAAATTTCCTATTGTTTTGATCTTGTTTTCACAAATTCCTTAAGTTCCTCAAAGAATATAATTTCTCTTTCTTATTAGATAGAGAACTTTGCTGAAAATAGAATCCTTGGCTGACAATTGCTTTCTTTCAACTTTCTTATATGTCATTCCATTTTCTTCTAGCTTGCATGGTTTTTTGCTGAAAAATCAAAACTTAATCTCATTGTCACCTTTTTATAAGTGACTCTATTTTTCTCACACTGCTTTTAGGATTCTGTCTTTGTCTTTTAATTTGGAGAATTTAACTACGATATATCTTAATATTTTTCTTCTTGGCTCTTATCTATTTGGTGTTCGCTGTACATCTTGCATGTGGATTTCCTCATTCTTCAAAATAACAGGGAAGTTTTCCTGTAGTACTTCTTCCACAATTTTCTTAGTGACTCCCCTGTCACTCTCATGTTCTGAAATTCCAATCATACATATGTTTTTCCTTTTGATGTCATCCTTTATGATTGTAATGTTTTCTTCTCTTTATTTTTGCCTCATCTCTAATTTTTCTTGTAGTATGAAGCTCCACCTCACTTACTTTGGTCATGTGGCCAGGAGAGATCAGTCCTTGAAGGACATCATGCTCAGCAAGGGGGACAGACAGGGCAGAAGAGGGAGACCCCAGATAAGATTAATTGATATAGTAACTGGGGTGATGGGGGTTGGTGTGTCAGAGTTAGTGACACTGGTTCAGGACAGGGAAGGGCTGCTGTACATAAGGTTACTATAAATCCCAGTCGACTCAATGGCACATAAAAACAATAACATACTATGACAGGTTTGGAAGTAAGAGTGGCATCCACTTCCTAAATAACATGCCTCCAGAAACTCTATGAACTTTGATAAATGTTGATAGTTGAAGGAGGGCTGTGCTCAACTTGAAGGCAATCAACAACAACAGCAATGTTTTCAGTGAGGCTTTTGTCTTCCACCTCATTCTATGTTCCATCTCTTCAGCTCTACTTTTTGTGCCACCAGCATATTGGACACTACTGCTATTTTGGTCTTAATATTCTGGATTGCATTTTCATGCTTTTCTGTTATTTCCAGTACTGTGTTTGCTGTGCCCTCTCTATTTTGTGATGATTTTTTAAAATTCTTGTGCCTCTTTAATTCTTTCTTCTATTTTTTGTTTGTTTGTTAGTTTGCATAGCCTTACATAGCTCCTCATCAATATGTTTATTTTTTTTTTCTGGATGGCTATCTCTAGGGTATTTGCTCTCTTAATGACTTCCATTGTTTCTTCCATCATTTGCATCTTCTTCTGTAGCTATTCAAAAAACTCCATATCAACCTGTTTCTTCTAGTTCTCAATCTGGGGTATTCATTGGATCTGCTTTTTTTAGGAGAAGCATTATTTTGTTTTTTCATGATGACTGAGGCAGACTGCTGCTTTCTTGGCATTATGTGAATATTTTCTTAGTAGAATGTTAGGTTGTTGTAGCTATATCATGACCCAGGGTATGGCAATATTTTGTGAAGGACTGTATATTAGTGCTCCCCTCTTGGGAACAACAGTCAGCCGGAGCAAGATGACTGTTGCCCTCCTGAAACCATACCTCCACCCAGCCTCTTCTACTTGGGCTTAAGAAATTCCATGTGCTATAGTTAGACAGCAGTGTTTGAAGCCAAAGTACCTGTGACATTGGTGCTCCTGGTGCTGGATAGCAGGTGTGGCCACTGGGCAGTCTCCAGGTGACAGGTGAGTGGTCTAAAAGTTCAGCCCCTCAACCTGGCAGGAAGTGGTTCTGTCACCAACTAGAGTGTGAATGCACCTGGGCTGGGCCATAGTCTTTATCAGATATTGACAAGTAGCTGGAAAATTATCATGGGCCACAACGGCCATTCCACACAGGCTTTGAAATCTCGCAGCCTAGTAAAGGCAAGGCCTCGAACAAGTGAGTCTCACTACAATCTTTTTATCTTTTTGAGACTGTTTACAATTCAGGAGGAATAAGTGCAGGGGCATATTTGACCCTCATGAATTTATTTTCATTTTCTTCCATTTTAATTTGAACTTACACAGAAGTAATTGATAATCTCAATATCAGCAGCCAAAACAAGGCCTGGCTCTGACTGTGGTATTCAGTGTTGCTACCTTCTTTTTCCATAGATGTAGTCAATCTGAGTATTGTGTCGTCAGGGATGTCTGTAGTCACATTTATAAAATAAAACATTGATCATACAAAATTATATCATTCAACCTCTAACCTCACTTCTGTTGCCAAGACCATGTTTTCCAATACCAGTTCAACCTTTGTGATTTAGACACAGATTACGACTACTACTACTACTACTACTACTACATCTAGATTGCATATTAGATCCATTTGAGACTGCAAATGTGGGTAGAAATCTTCAATCTCTCATCTTTGGCTTTAGTGGTTGGTGTACATATTTGAATAGTAGTTGCATTAACAAGCTTTCCTTGTACTTGTATGGATCATATCCATCAGTCATAGCATTGTACTTCAGGACAGATCTTGAAATATTCTTTCTAAGAAAAAATGGTATGCATACAATAAATTGTTTACATTATGTTCCATTCATGTACATTGTGTTTTATGCAATCTTCCATTTACATTATGTTTTATACATTCATATACAATGTACTTTATAAAATTAATTACTTATTGATCTATGTCTATTGTTACCACAAGATTTGGAGTTTTCATTGAACCTTTCCTAGTCCTTCCCACACACCTTCAATTCACCCACTAAACTCTGCTATGCTACTGATTTCTATCTTTCTCCCTTTTCTACCCTCTTCTCCCTTTCCACTTCTGGATATTTACAGACATTTTACTATTTATCCGTCTATTTTTACAATAATAGTCTTTTTTACATATGAATGCAACAGCATTTCTGTTCAGTTTTGTAATTTCTGGTGTAATAGATCATAATTGTATCATTTCAAATAGCCAGTATCAGTCCATTTTAGTTCACTCATGCCCCGGTTGTCAATCTTTATGTTTTCTATTTAATGTTTTATAAATTCCAGTTGTCCTACGTTCATGCTTTGTAGATTCTACATTCCAATTAGATTCTACATTCCAATTATTAGTAGATGTGTACAGCCGTTTTTCTTCATTTTAAGTGTTGCTAAATCAGCAAATGAAGGTCCTTCATTGGATGAATGCTTCCCTCCATCTGAGTCATTAAAGTAGACTCTAGTTTGAGGAGGCAGCTCTTTCTTAGTCATATTTTAAGTGTCTTCCAATCAGAGAGGCTCAGCTTCCAGCATTATGTCCAATAAACAATATTATTCTGTTATTCATAGGTCTTTCAAAAGCCTTTTATTTCAGAGGCAGATGGCCAGTCATGCTTAGTCTATCTTAGCTTAAAAGTTCATCTGAAAACAGTTGACTATGGGAGACCCTGATGGAATTTGAAATACCTGTTTGCAGCATCACAACAACACAAACGGCACCACAGTACTGCAAACTGACATGCAAATGGTGGAGTAAACAGAGGAATTTAAACTGTCAAATGGGAAAATAGAAGCAGTGTTCTTGGACAAAAGAGACAAAAGTAGAAACAGTACTATGGGGTCTAAGTGCTAAGAAGTGGGGGATATATATACTATTCTTGGTCTATCCCTGGAGACAAATTCATGGGATCTTTGCCAAAGGTTGAGCCTGAAAAAATGTGAGCAGTCACGTAAGGACTGTGAGTTCGGGAATACTTGGGTTGAAATCTCTATTCCAATCCTTAGTAACCATGTAACCTGCCTGCATTTACCTGCTGAGTTTAGTGTCTACACTTATTAAAGGATAATGAGAACCCTACCTCTCAGATGTGTCCCAAATTAAAGAAGTTTTTGTTTGTGAAGCTCTGTGGTGTTCCCGGATACTATTTCAGCATCAAGTGAAACAATATTCCTGACTTTTCAGGGTGTAGAAGCAGTTACCAATACAATGCTTAAGGAAGTAGAGTGGAGGCACCAAAATATTAGCACCTCGGGCCCTAGTGGAAAGGTCTGAAGAGACTAGGTATGTTCAGCACGTGGAACTACAGGGACAGAGTAGTAAATTGTGTACTTGCTCCAGGTAGTGGTGAGCACTACCTGGAGCAAGTCAGAGGAGAAATTCTATCATCCCCAGTGTTGCTGCTGGTAGAAGTCCAGCTTAGCTCATCTTGGGGCTTTGACAATAGATAGCCCAACAGACAACATAAGTAAGGGTTCTGGAACCCTAAAGGGCAACTACTTAGAAAAGAAACAATGTGCATGAAGAGGACTCCACTCTTTGTGCATTTTTTTGGTAAATATAAATTTACTGTAAAAGTCCCTGGGTGGTGCAAATAGTTAAGCTATTAATTGTTTGGTAGTTGAAGCCCTTCCAGAGGCGCCTATGATAGAAAGTCCTAGAGTTATGCTCTCAAAGGATTATCTCTTTGAAACTCCTATCAATTGCAGTGCTATACACAGTGCATAGAGTCACCAAGAGTCACACTTTGCTAAAAGATATTGGAGGCTTTTTAAACTGCAGAAGAAAAACAACAACAATAAAGACTTTCTTAAGGAAAATTGCTGTCATATTTCTAGGCTGGTGAAATAAAGGATTTGTGCTAGGCAGGACATACTGTTTCAGTCTTGGTTGCAACTCTATCACGTAGAGACTTCTATGCCTATTTGATTAGGAAACCAAGGCTCAGGGAGGGGTGTGATGCACTAGTGAAGCACAGCTGTAAGTGCTGCATGTAAGAGAGAATTGATACTAGGGCTGAATCTCTTTCTGCTGTCAGGAAACTTCAGCAATTCAGAAAACCCCAACTCAAAAAAGATGGTGATTTACCTCTTCATATTATTTACCTTCCAATATCCTGGGTGTAGGTCTGAGAGGCAAAGCAGAGGAAACACTTCCTGCACCAAAGATGCTCCTAGATGAAGGCAGCGGATGTACCCAGAGACTGAGTCAGACTCCCTGTGAGGACATAGCTCATCCTGCCAACAAATGGAGGCAAATGTACTCTGGTAAAAGGAAGAAGGTCTAAGACTCAAAGGAGAGACAAATGCCAAAGCTGAGTGGCTAGGATCTCAGTGCTTCCATATAAACCTGTCACTTCTCTGAGTCTCAGTTTCCCATCTATGAATGGATATCAACACTGACATATACAGGCTGTGAGGTGAATTAAGAATAACATTCAATCTGTATGCTGAGCAAATCATCTGAGAAGATAAATTCTATAATGAAAAATATGGCCTCAAGATTGGAGGAAGTCTCATGAAAAAAACAACCTAGTTTGTGCAAATGACACACCTTTTTTTCTGAAAATGAGGAAGACTTTCAACACTTGCTGCAGAAGATCAAAGACGACAGTCTTCAATATGGATTGCATCTCAATGTCAAGAAGAAAAAAATTCTCACCACTAGAACAATAGGCTGGCACCTCAGGATGGATGAACAAAAGATTAAAATTGTTGATGATCTCATTTTACTTGGATCCACAATCAACATTCTTAGTACCAATAGTTGAGAGATTAGGATACATACTGCACTGGTTAAGTCGGCTGTCAGGAACCTCTCCAAATTACTGAGGAGCAATGATATCAAGACAAATGTGCACCTGATGCAGACCACGGTCTTTTCAATCACTTGATATGCATCTGAAAGCTAAATAATGATTAAAGATACCAGAAGAGGGATTGATGCCTTTGAATGGTGGTGCTGGAGGAGAGTACTGAATATCCCATGAACTGCCAAAAGAACAAATATGTATCTTGGAGAAAGTGAAGCCAGAGTGCTTCTTGGAGGCAAAGATGACAAAGCTTCATCTCACATACTTTGGTCATGTTGCGAGGAGGGGCTATTCCTTGGAGGGACATCATGTTTGGATAGGAAGAGGGTTAGCAAAAGAATAGAAGATCCTCAATGAGATGGACTGGCACAGTGATTGAAGCAATGGACTGCAATATATCGGAAATGGAGAGGATAGCACAGGATAGGACGGGGTTCCATTCTGTTGTTCTTAGGGTCACTAAGAGTCAGACTCAACTTGATGGCTTCTAACAAAACAATTTATGCCCAGCATTTGGATCAGAGTATGGCATGTTGACTTGTTACAGACAACAGCACTGCTCCTAATGTGTGCACACACCCAGAAATACATGCAATACAGGCAAGCACATATAATGCTCACATATATAAACACCTGTGTGCACTCAGACTAGCAGAATCAATTTGTGTCCAGCCACAGAGTCTGTTCATTCTCTACACGTTCCTGTATTGCTGTGGCCCACATCTGTATGACTCAATCAGGATAAGAAGAAAAGTAGATGAAGTAGATTACTGCAAAATTCTAGCTTATGTCGGTGTCGTGTTTCCCCAGAGGCTCCATAACACAGGAACTGTGGTTGTGATTTTGCACAGTTAGCCAAATATTCGAGTGCTGCATTCCCAAGCACATGGTAGGATGTCACTTCCCGGTTGAGGCATGAGTGCTAAATAATAAATTCACTATTCTTAGACTCCGCACTCAATGGCTAGGTGAAATTCTCCAAAACTCTAAGCTCTGGCAAACACCAGCAGCACTGCTTCATCATCTGCGTCCAAGTAATTGCAATGGGCTGAGTCCTTGCCAAGCCATGTGAGAAGAGGGTGTGAATGAGGCACACACTGTTGCTGATGTGGCTTCTATAGGTCCCTACACTGTGTGGGGGGGTTGCAGTTAACATGGCAGGAGCTAACCTGACTGGACCAGCTCATGATTGCCGCATGTACTGCTAAACTGTCAGCTCATTCCGGAAGCCAACTTTTGCTCTGGCATGCTTCTCTGTGACTGTATTTGTCTTCAAAAGGAATTTTTAACTTATTGGTTGCTCTGCCTCTGCCCATTTACACATCACTCCTCAGTCACTCCAGGACTCCTAGAAACCAACAAAGATAAGACCATTCCCCACTATAGAAAGCTTTTATTCTTCAAAGGGAGACCAACCAACCAGGAGCAGATAAGAGGTCAGAGGAACAATGGGAGCCAGGTGAAAGCTATTAGTCTACTCTAGAGTTTTTGAGCAAATTCCTGGAGAAGGTGATGTGTGGTTTGATTCCTGAAGCCCAAGAAGGAAATGGGCACATGAAAAAGGAGGGTAAAGACAAGTGAAAAGACTGGGGATGGGCGGGGGGATGAAAAATTATGTATTCATGAATAAGAGTAGATGATGCATACACTGTGCGTGTGTACATGTGTGTGAATATGTAGAGCACTCTGAACATCGGGTTTGTGTGTCTGCATGTGTGAAAGTAGACATATATGTGTGTACTCTGTGTTATGGTACTTGGGATGCATGCTTGATTAGGTGTGGAGGTGCAGGTATGTGTGTCATGGGGAGAACACGTGAATAGGATGAACACATGTAAGCACATCTATGGATGTGCTGGGATAGGAGGGTTGGTGTGTGAGTACTTTGCATTAGGGAAGTAAGGCAGGACTTATAAACCAACTAAAGATAACTTTAACTTGACCCGCAAAGAATTTTGGGATCATAGAGGGATTGTAGGTGTGGTTACAGTGAACAGTACGTGTACTGGTGAGCCTGATTAGGCTGGGGACAGAGGCAAGACCTGAGCTCAGAGGAGGAAGTGGATTCAAGAGGATGACAGGAGGCAGGGAGGGAGGCACCTTTGAATGTGCTCCTGGGATTACTTTCAATTATCCTGAGTCTGGCCCCCATCTCTGCTTCCCTTACCTCTGTAGTAGAAAGGTAGCATTTCACAAATGGGAAATGGGTCAAGCGCCAGTCAGGCACAGAACCCACCATTGGTCCTGCAGGCCTTTTCCTGCCCTGAGCTTTTGACAGCCTCCTAGCCCCTTCGCCTGCGCAGGCTACCCCTGGGTGAGCAGTGGTTCCTCTGCTCACCAAGAACCACCTAGCAGACTTTCGGGACTCGGGCCCAGAACATTGGACAGCACTTCAGCTCAGAGACATCTGCACGGGGACAGGGAGAAGGTGCAGGAAGCACTGGACTTGCCACTCCAGGTACTCATCCACCTTCCAAGCGGGATCTTGGGTACATAGCTGGAGTTCTGGGCTTCTGGGAATTCTTGGCCGCTCAGAGTTATCACTCTGTGCACCCTTCCGCAGACCACTCGCCCTCACTTCATCTAGGAGCCACACACAGTAACATAGAAAGCGCAGTGTCTACTGCGCCTGAAAACGTGACGGCTCTGAGCTCTGAAGACATAAAAAGTGCCAAGTCGTGCCCAAGGAATGCATCCAGTGAGGACTTTCGCTCGCCCTCACTAAGTAGCCAGGGTTTGTGTCCACCCTGCTCGCCCGGGGTCTGTGCCAAGACCTGGCAGGCAAACAGGTTTCCTTTCTTCAAGGTTCATAAGGCCTAAAACAAGCCACTTCTCCAGTGGAGCCTCAGTACTGCCCAGCTTGATGCGAGCAGAGCTGACCACGCCTTCTTCTCTGGCCAGAAGGCAAAAAGTGTGGCCCATTCCACCCCCTGTGCCTTCTGAGTCCAGTTCCGCAGTGAACACAAGGCCCCTCTTCCTTTCCTTTTCTCCTGGATCCTTTCTTACTCGCCCAATGGCACTGGATAAGCCAAACCCTGTCTCCAGGACTCAGTTTCCCATATGACCAGCGAAGACATAGGTGAATCTCTCCAAACACAAGTGCTCTAGTGACCAGCGCAGGGAGATGGGGCGATGGCTCCATGGTTCCAGGATGCGCGCCCTCTGGTGCCCAGCGCCGTTGGTGCAGGATCCTCGCCGGAAAGCCAAAACCCACAGCAAAGAAAAATACGAAGGGTGGAGAGGGAAAATAATCACATTAATTTCTACAACGTCTATAAACTGATGAACAGAAGAGCCCAAGAAGAAAGAAATGGGTGCATAAAGTTCAGATACATTTACAAAGTGGACACATGAATGAGCATAAAAATGAATGTATGCTAAATAGTAAATAAATAGATAAAGAACCAAGAAAACTAACTGCCACTTGGTAGAAAAGATCAAATTCTTCATGCAGTATCCAGGCCTTGGGCATCTAGCCCTGTCGCCAGCTCAATCTCACTTGCTCCCTGCCATCACAAGTCCCTTCCTATCAGCTCCTCCCAGATCCTGTACACAATAGGGGACAGAGCCCTATCTAGTGATAATCTCCAGGGTTTGTTGTGCTCAGGATATAGCCAAAGAAGAAATGTGGGAAAGAATGACAGTTTGCAGAGACCTGAGTGGCACAGAGACCTCTTACCCACACCAGGTCTCACACCCCTGAAGTCAAAGCTTCAAAGATGGAGCAAGAAACAGATTAAATCCAGGATAGTCCATCAGTGCTGTCCACTCCCATAGCAGGCACAAAGTGGAAAAAGTACTAGTTCTTAAACCTCAGCTCAATTTCTCACCTTGGTCTCACTGAGCTCCCTCCAGGTTAGGGCTCACCTGAAGCTAGAATGGTTTCAGACTGATGCTGTTAGATACCTTTAAGTAAGAACCTACTCATACCTGGGTTTTCTGAGTGGGTTCTTTGAGGTTTCACTAGAGGACATTGCCCATCTTTCTACCACAGAACAACTGGTAGATTCAAAGCCTGTTCCTTTGGCTTGCCAGTGAAACTCCCTACCATTAAGCCACCAGAGCTCCCTGTATTATATTAATTAGCCATAGTGATAATTAGGACCCAGCAGCCTAGGGTGGCTTCCTTCCACCTGCACTGATAGCAGCACCAGGTCCTTCCCTTGCCATGTGCTACAAGCTACCTTCCCATGCCTTTGTTTTCTTCCAGGGAGCCCAGATATTTCATTGTAAACCAATTAAAATTACTCTAACAAGATAGAAATAGTATCTAACACCAGAAATGGGGTCCTTATTTGAAACTGTAGCATTCAAACCGTGATAGGCAAGCACCAATGTTGTGCTGCTTCTCTTGGTCTGGTAGTTACTTTCATCTCTACTGTCCACCATTGTTATTTTTATTCTTGTTGTGTATCATTGAGTAAGAGCTGACTCATAGCTGACTATCCAGTGGGTTTTCAGAAGCAGTTAATGGCAAGGCATGAGAAGAGATTACTCATCTTCCTCCCATGGTTGATTCAGAGTGCCTTTGGCATTGCAGTACAGCTTCTTACTACTAGGCTACCAGACGTCCCTATTTTCTGGTTACTTTATCCTTTCTAAATTTCTAGAGAAGTGAAAGAAAAACACAGTTTCACCACCAAAGAAACCAATCTTTAGATACAGGAGTTAAAGTGGAAATAGCAAAAGTAGCATAATATATGCTAGAATATAGAGGATAAGGGGGGGAGCTATTCAAATCTATCTCAACAAGGGAAGGTTGTGAGGGATATTTTTGGACTAAGATAAGGACATAGGGAAGAGCAGATGACATCCGAAATTATATTTTTCCAGTTCGCTATTTAGACATCGCAGACCTAGCCAGAAGGTTAGGTGCTTAATCATAGCAGGACAAATTCTTTCAAGATATCTTCCACACAGGTACTTAAAAGCTCTTGGCAGAGTTAAAGATTGTGAAAAGGGAGACCTGGGCTGTCCAGGCTATTCATCAAGGGTGTATTCCTGGATCTTGGATGTATTAACTAAATGTTGGCCTTCTTGGTCTTAACAGTCTCAGGGGAAAAATACTTTGATTCAGCATATCATAGAAAGAGGAAAACTAAATAGGAAAATCTCTGCTTCAGAGCCAAACTCACATTAACTCAGTTAAGTTTAAGACAGTTAAAGCTTTCCTTTCTGTTACTGAAAAGGTCATCTTTGATATAAGATCAGAAAGACTTATTATGCTACCAGAAGGTTATGATGCTTAGTTATAGATTGTAAGATGAAAAGGCAAACCTCAATTGTCAACAAAGATTTCACCTTTGAGGTCGTCCTCAAAATTGTTTCTAGTATTCTATACACTTTTGTTATGAAATGGTATTACCAAATGCTTTCCCCCAGTCAGTAGGTTTTCTTTCACTTTATTGCAAAAAGGTTTTGATGCACACAGGGCTTTAACCTTTAGCAGGTCCCATTCATCAGTTTTATCATCTCCTGGCTATACATTTCTAGCTGTATTTGCCAACTTAGTTTTACCATAGCCTGGGCCTTCTATGTTTGGTTCCATTTTTGTCCATTATGATCTTTATGGTTTGGGTCTCTGATCCACCTTGTGGTGATTTTTGTGTATGTTGTGAGATGTGGATCCTGTTTCAGCTTTTTGCAGGTAGAAGTCCAGTTTTGCCTGTACCATTTGTTGAAGAGGTTATTGTTTCCCCATTTAATAGGCAGTAGGTTTTGTTTTCTTATTGAATGCCAGTTGACCATAAGTAGATGAGTTAATCTCTGGGTTCTCTATTCTTTTCCACTAGTCTATGGGACTATGTGTGTATGTGTCATTGATCTATGTGTTGTTGTACCAGTACCATGCTGAATTGGTTATTACAGCTGTATAATAGTTTTTTAGATCAGGGAGTGCTATGACTCCCACTTCATTTTTGGTTTTCATAAGTGCTTTGCTTATTCAAAGTCTCTTTCCTCTCCAAATAAATTTGACAGTCTCTTTTTAAAAAATGAATTTGGTGTCTGTATTGGGATTGTGTTAAATATGTAGATTGCTGTTGGAGTGATTGTCGTTTTCACTAAATTGAGTCTTTCTATCAATTAACAGGGAACATTTTTCCATTTATTAGGTCTCTTTTTGTTTCTCACAGTAGTGTTTGGTATTTTTCTTTGTGTTTTGTGTCTCTAATTAGGTTTATTCTTAAATATCTCAGTTTGTAGTTTACTATTATAAACTATATTACTTTCTTAGTTTCCTTATCTGTGTTTTCTTTGTTTCAATAGACTAAGTTTGGTGTTTTCTAAAAAAAAAAACCAACTGAAAATAGAAACTCCATATGCTCTAGCTATTCCACTGCAAGGAATAATAAACTCCAAGAAAATTATAATTGAGACACAAATGGAGATTTGTTCATAGCAGTATTACTCATAACTACAAGAATATGAGAAAACCCCAATGTCCAATAACAATCAAATAGAAATTGTGGTACATTCACACAATGGAATACTATGTAGCACTTGAGATTTTAAAACAATTTTGAAAAATACTACATAACATGGAAGAGACTGGAGTGCATTATGGTGAGCAAACTAACTCAATCTCATAAGAACAAATACTGCATAAAACCTTTATTGTAAAAATAAGAGGGTAACTATTAACTGTGCGTGAAAGTCTGAAGGGGAAGATGAGAAGAGAGGGATTGAAGATAGGCGGGAAGGAAAAATCAGCAGAAACGTGAAGACAGAATAGTGATGGGTATAGATGAATGGTGATTAATTTTATATAACACTATGTATGGGAATGATTTACCAACAATCTGCGTTATGCGGATGACACAACCCTGCTTGCTGAAACTGAGGAGGACCTGAAGCACCTGCTGCAGAGTGTCAAGGACTGCAGCCTACAATATGGATTGAGGCTCAATGTCAAGAAAACAAAGATTCTCACCACTGGACCAATCGGCAGCATCAGGATGGATGGTGAAGAGATTGAGATTGTACACAGCTTTAGTTTGCTTGGCTCCATAGTCAACAGCCTTGGCACCAGCAGCCAGGAAATTAAAAGGCGCATTGCCATGGGAAAGTCTGCTGTTAGGGACCTCTCCAAAGTGCTGAAGAGCAATGGTGTCTCTCTGGAGACTAAGGTGCATCTGATACAGGCCATGGCTTTTGCAATCACTTGTTATGCATCAGAGAGTTGGACAATGACCAAGGAGGACAGAAGGAGAATTGATGCCTTTGAGCTGTGGTGCTGGAGAAGAGTATTGAGAATACCATGGACTGCTAAGAAAACAGATTTGTCCTGGAAAGGGTTAAACCGGGTGGCTCCTTGGAGGCAAGGATTCTGAGGCTCCGTCTAACTTACTTTGGACATGTTGTGAAGAGAGGCTGGTCCTTAGAGAGGGACATCATGCTTGGGAGGGTGGAGGGACAGCGCAGGAGAGGAAGGCCCTCTATGAGGTGGATTGATTCAGTGACTGGGATAATTGGGATGGGAGTGTCAGAGACAGTGCGATTGGCACAGGACAGAGCCGAGTTTAGGGCTGTTGTACCTAGGGTCGCTATGAGTCGCAGGCGACTCGACGGCACATAACAACAACAACAACATGTATGGGAATGTCTTCTAATTTTCCAAAGTACTGAAAACTAATGATGTCAGTCTGGAGACTAAGGTGCACCTGATATAGGCAATAGTCTTTGCAACTACCTTCTATGTGTCAGAGAGCTGGACAATGATTGAAGAGATGATTGAAGGAGAACTGATACCTTTGAGGTGTGGTGTTGGACAAGAGTATTGAGTATACCATGGACTGCTAAGAGAACAAATGGGTTCATCCCGGAGAGGGTTAAATCAGGCTGCTCCTTGGAAGCAAGGATTCTGAAGCTTCACCTGACATACTTTGGACATATTGCAAGGAGGGACGAGTCCTTGTAGAGGGACTTCATACTTGGGAGGGTGAAGACCATTGATGAGATGAATTGATTCAGTCACTAGGGTAATGAGAGTAGGTGTGTCAAAGACAATGATTGTCACAGGATAGAGCAAGGTTTAGGGATGTTGTATACAGGGTTGTTATGAGTTGCCAGTGACTCTATAGCATATAATAACAACAACAGGTATGGGAATAATTGTATGAAACACAGTATTAGTGAAGCAAAGTTTGAAATAGAATGTATTTTAAACAAAATGTATACAAATTTTGTATGCAGATCAGTATAAAAAGTTTTTAAAAGGAGATGGAAGTCATACACAGTCACATAACAAAAAGAATTAGTGACACAGAACCTTTTCAGGAAGTAGCATATGATAAAGAACCAATGATAATAAAGGAAGATGTTTAAGCTGCTCTGAAGGAATTGGCAAGAAATAAGGATCCAGAAATTTATGGAATACTAATTGACATATTTCAACAAACAAATGCAGCCCTGGATGTGCTCACCAGATTGTGCCAAGAAATCTGGAAGATAATTTACCTGTCCAACTAACTAGAATAGATTCGTATATATTCCCATTCTCCTAAAAAAAGGTGAATATACAGAATGTGGCAATTGTCAAACAATATTACTAATATCAATCTCTTCACCATCCATCAACACTCTTGGCACCAGCAGCCAGGAAATTAAAATATGTATTGTGATGGGAAATTCTGTTGTTAGGGACCTCTCCAAAGTACTGAAGAGCAATGGTGTCACTCTGGAGACTAAGGTGGGCCTGATACAGGCCATAGTCTTTCTAATCACTTGCTATGCATCAGAGAGCTGGAAAATGACCAAGGAGGTTAGAAGGAAATTGATGCCTTTGAGCTGTGGTGTTGGAGAAGAGTATTGAATGTACATTGGACTAAGAAAACGAACAGGTTCGTACTAGAGAGGGTGACAACAGGCTGCTCCTTGGAGGCAAGGATTCTGAGGCGTCGTCTGACATACTTTGGACATATTGCAAGGAGGGACGAATTCTTGGAGAAGGACTTCATGCATGGGAGTGTGGAGCAGTGCAGGAGGGGAAGACCCACTATGAGGTGGATTGATTCAATGACTGGGGTAATGGGGGTGGGTGTGTCGGAAACAGTGAGATTGGCACAGGAGAGAGCAGGGTTTAGGGCTGCTGTACCTATGTTGCAGGCAGCTCGACGACACATAACAACATTGTTGTTGTCACTATGTGCCGTCGAGTCACTTGCGATTCATAGAAACAACAGCCGTAAACTCTGCTCTGTCCTGTGCCAGTCACACTGTCTCCAACATACCCACCCCGATTACTCCAGTCACTGAGTCAATCCACCTCATGGAGGGCCTTCCTCTTCTGTGCTGTCCCTCCACCTTCCCAATCATTATGTCCCTCTCCAAGGACCTGTCTCTCCTTACAACATGTCCAAAGTATGTCAAACAAAGCCTCAGAATCCTTGCCTCCAAGGAATCACCTGATTTGACTGTCTCCAGGATGAACCTATTTGTCTTCTTAGCAGTCCATGGTACATTCAATACTCTTCTCCAGCACCACAGCTCAAAGGCATCAATTCTCCTTCTATCCTCCCTAGTCATTGTCCAACTCTCTGATGCATAACAAGTGATAGCAAAGACCATGGCCTGTATCAGACACACCTTAGTCTCCAGAGAGACACCATTGCTCTTCAGTACTTTGGAGAGGTCCCTAACAGCAGACTTTCCCATAGCAATACATCTTTTAATTCCCTGGCTGCTGGTGCCAAGAGAGTTGACTGTGGAGCCAAGCAAACTAAAGCTGTGAACAATCTCAATCACTTCACTATCCATCCTGATGCTGCCAATTGGTCCAGTGGTGAGAATCTTTGTCTTCTTTACATTGAGCCTTAATCCATATTGAAGGCTGCAGTCCTTGATCCTCTGCAGCAAGCGCTTCAGGTCCTTCTCTGTTTCAGCAAGCAGGGTTGTGTTATCTGCATAATGCAGATTGTTGATAGATCTTCCACCAATTTTGACCCCACATTTCTTGTCATAGAGCCCAGCCTCCCGGATAATCTGTTCTGCATACAGGTTGAAAAGGTATGGAGACAGGACACATCCCTGGCATACGCCCTTCCCAATTTTGAATTATGCAGTGTATCCTTGCTCTGTTCTGACAACTGCCTCTTGGTCCAAGTATAGGTTTTGAATTTGCACAATCAAGCGTTCTTTTCAGAGACAGCCACAGTTTGTTATGATCCACACAGTCAAACACTTTTGCATAGTCAATGAAACACAGATATACATTCCTCTGGTATTCCCTGCTTTCAGCCAATATCCATCTAAAATCAGCTACAATGTCCCTAGTACCACGACCCCTTCTCAGCCTGGACTTCTGGCAGTTCTCTGCGAAAGTGCTGTTCCAGTCTTTTTTGGATGATCTTCAGTAGAATCTTGTTTGTATGTGAGATCAATGATATTGTTCTATAGTTTCCACACAACAACATTACTAATATCAAATGCTAGCAAAATCGTGCTGAAATTATCCAAAATTGACTAAAATACTAAATAGACATGGGCATAAGCTCTTAAAAATAAGTGACGAAAACCAAAAGAAACCCTTCGAAAGGACTTGGACATGCAACTTTTCCCACCACACACATTATTATACCCAGGTCTCTTAGTAATGTACTGCTTCTCTACAATAAGAAAATACTCCCAACTATTTTGTAAATTCCCTTTTTTTCTTTAAGAAAATATTTATTGTAAAAAAAAAAGAAAGAAAATATTTATTCTGCTTTCTTATACTCAAAGGGATCTTTGGCATTTCCTGTCTTTTGTTCTGTTTTTCGTTCAGATTAACAAAGAAAGCAGGTAAAAGAAGGGGGAAAAATTCAATGGAATAGGTTATTGTGAATGTTTCTACATAAATTGTAAGGAGAAGGTGGGAGGGAGGTGGCGGCAAGAGCCTTTTGGGGCCTCCTTGTAATCAAAAGCAGAAAAATGAGAAGGAAGAGATTATTAAAACTCAATGTTTTCTTTCATAATATTTTTGCAAATATTTTAAAAAGACATGAAAGGGAAAAAAACTTTGTAAAAAAACCTGCAAGATCAAAAGCAAAAGACACTATATTCTCTCATTTTACCTTCTGCTGAAAGACTAAAAACGTAAATGTTTTTTAGATATTCAAAAGTTAGGTAAATGCAAAAGCTCAGGTGTTTACTGGTATAGAAATTAATACCTTTATGACTTTTTCAGTTATTTTATAGTAATAAAATAAAAAGAAATCCCCCCCCTTCCAGCTACCAGGCAGATTTTGGTGTTTGAAATGTGGGGCAAAGTATTACTTCACTCCAAATAGATACCGTTAGTCTGCCTGTCTGTAGCCTATGTGATTGTGGGAAATATAAATGCTGCTAATATATTTCCTTTTCAAAAAAGCATATCTAAATAGATAATTGTTTTAATGTTAATCTTTGTAAATTATGTATGACCAATTTTAACATTAAATGGAATTGCATAAAAAGCTTGCATCTCAATCCTTGAAAATTTATTAATAAATGAAAAAAATTTTCCTAAAAAATTAAAATTAAGTGATGTTTACAGTACAGAGACAGTGAGGAAGTAAGGTGGCTTGGAAGAGTGGGTACAGTGAGGAGGACGCTCACAATAATTTTATAAATGCTGTCCTACTGCAATGTTTCTGTTTCCCTTTCCAATATCTGCATCCTTGAAGAAAGCATGGGGAATTCTGTAAATTCTGCAGAGACTTTGTACACTTGTTTCCCACAGTCAATGTCAGGGAAACAAGAGTGGGACATTTATCCTCACTATCCTGGGTCTAGGTAGTCTTCAGAGCATCATTCTTAGGCAACTACTGTCAATAGTAATCCTACCATCTTGTGTTTCAAATCATTTAGTCTTGGTTTTGTTTTCGTAACACCATTTTCAAAGGTGAAAATCTTAATTCCTGGGTTATACTGTTACTTGGTTTAAAGGTAACTTCAGGAGAGAGTTCTAATTAAATATTTGAAAAGCAACAATGGGCCATAGTTTCGGACACTTCTCCAGTCTCAATAGGTACAATAAGTCTGGATGCTTGGTGTGTTGTTTTGTGTTGTGTTTTTTTTTTTTTTAATTTGCAGTTATGTTCTATATTCTTCTCCCATTTTCAGGATTCATATATAGTGCTCTGATCAGAAAATTCAGTTTTGATAACAAGGAACATTTTTTAATTGTTATACTACTTTATTTACAAAATTCAAATGCATTGCTGTCCAGAATAGAGTCTTCCAATTTCCCTCACCCACACACACATTAAATTCTCCAAGCCCATGATTAATTCCCCCTCCCCATGCACATCTTCATCTCTCTGCTTCCACTACCACCCCCAATTGAATCCATATCCTCATTCTACTATAATGATTTCATATAGTATTTGTCCATGTGGGACTGAGATAGTTCACTCAACATAATGCTCTCCAGTCCCTCCCAAGTTAGATAATAATTTACAAATTCATTGCTCCTGTGTGTTGCATAGTATTCCTTTATGTGAATGTACCATAATTTCTCAATCCATTCATTTGTGGTCAGACATTTGGACTCTTTTTATGTATTTAAAAAAGTGAATAATGCTGCTGTGAACATTGTTGTACAAGTCTCAATTTGTGCTTCAGTTCCCATTTTCTCAGGGTATATTCCAAGTAATGAAATAGCTGGATCATATGAAATGTCTATGTTTAGCTTTTTGAGGAAGTGCCAAACTGCTTTCCAGAAGTATTTTACTATTTTACAATACCACCAACAATGTATAAGAGTTCCTTTATTGCCACATCCCCTCCAACATTTATTATTTACTGCCCTGTTAAAATTTACAACAGTTATTTATTGGAGTGAGATGTTACCTCATGTTGGTTTTAATTTGCATCTCTCTTATTGCCAATGATTTTGAGCATTTCTTCATGTGTCTGTTTGCCATTTGAATATCCTCTTTGGTGAAAATTCTTTCCCTGTCTTTTGTTCAATTTTTATATGGGTTATCAGTCTTTTTTTTCTTCTGGAGGGCCAGGTCGTTGTTGTTGTTGTTGTTGTGTGCCGTGGAGTTGCTTGCAACTCATAGCGACCCTATGTACAACAGCCCTAAACTGTGCTCTATCCTGTGCCAATAGCACTGCCTCTGACATACCCATCCCGATTACCTCAGTCACTGAATTAATCCACTTCATAGAGGGTCTTCCCCTCTTGTGCCGTCCCCTCCACCCTTCCAAGCATGATGTCCCTCTCCAAGGACCTGTCCCTCCTTACAACATGTCTGCCATTGCAGTCTTAATATTCTGGATTGCATTTTCATGTATTTCTGTTATTTCTAGTACTGTGTTGGCTGGACCCTTTCTGTCTTGTGATGATTTTTAAAGATCATGTACCTCTTCACCTATAGTTTCAATTCTTTCTTCCATCTTTTGCATTTTCTTCCACACTTGTACATGTTCCTCCTTATCAATATATTCCTTCTGGCTCCATATCTCTGAAATGTTTGCTTTCTTACTAATTTCCATTGTTTCTTCCATAATTTTCACCTTCTGTAGCTATTCAAATAATTTTTCATCAATATATTTCTTTATCAATATATTAGTCCATTCATATAAAGTGTGATTATTGACAGGCCAGCTTTTAATATCACCATTTTGTTGTGGTTTGTTGTTGTTGTTTCTTTTATTATGGTCCATCCACTTTCCTTTGGAGTCTTTGTGAAGGACTTTTTAAAAAAGTCCTGATTCTCTACTTCTAGGATATTCCCTTTATTTGTGGCTTCCATTGTTTCTTCTATCATTTGTAATTGCTTTCGTAGCTGTTAGACTGTCTAAATAAAAAAAAAATAGGATGCAAAGAAAACATAAAAATACAAACATGGAACACTTCACAAATTTGTGTAATCTTTGTACAGGGGCTGTGCTAATCTTCTCTATCATTTCAATTTTAGTATATGGGCTGTCAAAGCAAGCACACCAAAGTATTTTTTCTTAAAATTTTCTACTACTTTATTTACAAAATTAAAATACATTGTTTTTAAGAATAAATTCTTCCCATTTCCCTCACCCTACCCCCATCAAATTGTACAACCCCATGATTAATTCCCCCCCTTCCTTTGCACATTCTCATCCCTCTGCTTCCACCCTCTCTCACTACTCTTGGATCCTTATACTCATTCTACAATAATGGTTTTATACAATCTTTATCCTTGTGGGACTGAGTTCATTCACTCAGCATAATGCTCCCCACTCCCTCCCATGTTAGGGAATAACTTACAAAATCATTGCTCCTGAATGCCGCATAGTATTCCATTGTGTGACTGTACCATAACTTCTCAATTCATTAATTTGTGGTTGGACATTTTTACTATTTCTGTGTTCTTGTAAAGGCGAATAATGCTGATATGAACATTGGTGTACAAATCTCAGTTTGTGCTTCAGTTCTAATTTTCTCAGAGTATATTCCAAGTAGTGGAATAGCTAGGTCATATGGAATTTCTATGTTCAGTTTTTTAAGAAAGCACCAAACTGCCTTCCAAAATAGTTGTACCATTTCACAATCCCACCAACAATGTATAAGAGTTCCTTTCTTGCCACATCCCCTCCAACATCTATTACTTTCTGCCCTGTTAAAATTTGTCACTATTATTGCAGTCAGATAGTACATCAATGTGGTTTTGAATTGCATCTGTTATTGCCAGTGACTTGGGGCATTTCTTCATTTGTCTGTTTGCCATTTGAATATCTTCCTTTGTAATTTTTCCATTACTTTTGTACATTTTGTAATTGGATTATCAGTCTTGTTCTTCTGGAGGCCCAGGAGTATTCTGTAAACTTTGTTATAAGACTCTTGTCTGAGATAGGATTACCAAATGTTTGTTCCAAGTCTGTAGGTTTTCTTTTCACCTTGTTGGGAAAAGTTTTTGATGCACACATGGATTTAATCTTTAGAAGGTCCCATGCATCAATTTTATCCTCTTTAGATTGTGCATTTCTGGTTGTATTTGGCAGTCTCTTTATACCTTGGACTAGCACTTCTAAGCTTGACCCCAGTTTGTCTCTTTTAAACGTTATAGTTTGGTACTTTACTCCCAGGTCTCTAATCCATCTTGAGTTGATTTTTGTGTGTGGTGTGAGATGTGGAACCTATTTCAGCAGGTGGAAGTCCAGTTTTGCCAGCATCACGTGTTGAAAAGTTTATAATTTCCCCATTTGATAATTTTTATTTCTTTGTTGAATATCAGTGGACCATAGATACCTGGGTCTATTTCTAGGTTCTCAATTCCCATTGTTCTATGTGCCTGTCAGTGTACCAGTACCATGCTGTTTTGGTTACTACTGCTGTGTGGTAAGTTTTGAGGTCTGGAAGTGCTATGACTCCAACCTTATTTTTTTTTTTCAAAAGTGTTTTGCTTATTCCTGGTCTCTTGCCTCGCCAAATAAATTTGATAATTTATCTTTCAATTTCACCTAAGTACTTTTTTTTTGGGGGGGGAAGAGGCATTTAGAGTAAACACCTATGATTATCATGTGTACCTCAAAAAATATAACAAGATTACACCTATGGGTTTAATCTAGTAAAATAAACTAGTAGGGTTTTTTGCCAAAAAAAAAAAAAAACTATCACCACAACTTTCTTTGCTGAATCTCTGCCTTGAATTTAACTGGTTGAGCAGATCTCTTGGAAGCTACATTTTGATTGATCCTTGCTCTGTGGACCATTTAGATAAATCCAAGATTTGTTCCTAGTTATGATTTGTTCCATAAAATCATATTCAATAGCTTCTGTCTTTCTCAAAAGAATAATGGAAAGATCAAGTCTTCACTTAGCTGATCTTCATGCAATACTTTTGGAACATATCTTAGATGATGTCTTTGGTGTCCTCCCACAATCTATCTAATCTTCGGTCATTAAGACCAAACACATCACATAGTGTTTAAATGCGTTAAATCTATCCTTGTGATAGTTTTAAAATTCAGATGAGATAGACTTAAGGTTGTATTTTGTTTCTAATAGGGTTATTTTTATTTTCTTCAATTTAAACTTACATATGAGGAGGTGATTGTTCCACAGTCAGCTGCTAGCCTTGTTGAAGTTTGACTGCTGATAGCGAGTTTCTCTATCAACTCTTTCCACAGTTGTGTTAAATCTGAATCCTGTGTAGTCCGTCAGATGAAGTCCATGTTTATAATTGCTGTTCATATTTTTTATTAATTAATTTATTTATTTTTCATTTCAATAAACATCTACAGAGATTTTGGAATTCCATTCATTCTTTGTTACATCCCTGCCCACCCCACCGTCACCCCTCCCCACCCCACCCCCGTTTGCTCCTCTCCTTGAAAAGCAAAAGATAAACTCCCTCATTGGTACACAATCCCCCCCCCGCACATCCCCCAACCCTACCCCCAACCCCTCCCCCAACCCCAAATATAATCCACTCTGCAACCCTCATTCCCTACTCTTATGATAAAGATAATGCCCTAAAATATAATACTTTTAAACTATTCTCTCCCCCATAGACTTCAATGCAGTAAACATAATTCATCCAGTTTTTCTCAGTCTTACCCCCACCCCGATGTCAGCCTCATTCTACAACAGTGGCACCATATTGCATTTGTCTCTTTGTGACTGAGATACCTCACTCAGCATAATGTCCTCCAGGCTCACCCATTTTGAAAAATATTGCATGAGTTCCTTGTTTTTCAATGCAGCATAGTATTCCATTGTGCGAATATACCACAGCTTCTCTACCCATTCGTTTGTTGATGGGCACTTAGGTTGTTTCCAACTCCTTGCTATTGTAAACAAAGCCGCGATAAACATGGGTATGCATATATCTACTTGGATGTCATTTATGGTCTCTTCAGGGTATATTCCTAGTAGTGGAATTGCTGAGTCAAATGGTATCTCTGTTTGCAACTTTTTGAGAAAGCACCATATCGCTTTCCACAGTGGTTGCACCATTTTACATTCCCACCAACAGTGAATAAGGGTTCCAGTCTCTCCACAACCTGGCCAGCATTTGTTGCTTGCTGTTCTGTTAAATTTTGCTAGTCTTACTGGGGCTGTTCATATTTTTAAAGCAGATTTGCCTGTAGCTTTTTGTTGTTTTTTTTTGGTTTCATTCTAATTTATTCAAAAATTTTGAGTACATTATTTTAAAAAAAATATCCTTCCCATTTCCTTAACTCCACCCACCCAACAAATTGTGCAACCCTATGATTAACACCATACCCCCCTATCCTGACCCCTCTATGTCCAGCCACAAATGAATGGATTAATAAGTTGTCGCACATTCATAAAATTGAATACTACACAGCATGCAGGAGTAATGATTTTATAAATTATTACCTAACTTGGGAGGGACTGGAGAGCATTATGCTGAGTGAACTCACTCAGTCACACAAGGACTAATATTGTATAAAGCCATTACTGTAGAATGAGTATAAGGATCAAAGGTGGGGGGTGGGGAGGGTTGAAATAGAGGAACTAAAAAAAATATATATATATATTCACACGCACCCCCCAAATCATTGGCTGTACAAATTTCTATTCTATAATCTTCCACCTCAGTTTTATCAACAAGGTGGTATCTTATACTTATCAGTCCTTTTTCTTTATTTTAGATTTTAGCATTAGTCAATTTTTATGTACAATTGAGTTAGAACTGATTCATAGTTGACCATCCAAGTGAGTTTTCAAAGGCAGCTTAATCACACAGGAAGATTGTTCCTCTTTCTTCTGTGGAGTAAAGGATGGATTTCCTCAGAACAAAGCAAGGAAATACTATATGATTCAAAATCAGGAAAGGAATGGGTCAAGGATGCATTCTGTCTCCATACCTTTTCAATCGATATGTAAACCAGATCATTTGGGAAGCTGAGCTTTATGAAGAGGAATGTGGCATCAGGATTGGAAGAAGACTCATCAACAACCTACATTATGCAGATGACACAAACTTGCTTGCAGAAACTGAGGAAGACCTGAAGCACTTGCCGCAGAAGACTATAGTCTTCAATACGGATGAAGCTTAACATCAAGAAGACAAAGATTCCCACCACTGGGTCAATTGGCAACACTATGAAAGATGGATAAAAGATTGAGGTTGTTAATGATTAATGGCTTGTTAGGCCCCACAATCAACACTCCTAGCACCACCAGTCAGGAAATCATAAGATTAATTCAATTGGGAAAATCTGCTATCAGGGAACTCTGCAGAGTATTGAGAAACAAGGTGTCAGTCTAGAGACTAAGGTGTGCCTATCCATACCATGGTCTTTGCAATTACTTGCTATGCATCAGAGAACTGGAGAACGACTAAGGATGACAGAAGAATAATTGATGCCTTTGAGTTGTGGTGCTGGAGAAAAGTCTTGAACAAATCATCAACTGCCAAGAAAACAAATATGTCTATCTTGGAAAGGGTGAAACCAATTTTCTCCTTTGAGGCTAGGATTTTGAAGCTCTATCACACATACTTTGGGTACGTGGCCAGGAAGGACCAGTCCTTGGAGGACATGCTTGGAAGGGGGGAGGGACAGCACAGGAGAGGAACACCTCAGATGAGATGGATTGATACAATAACTGTGACAGTGAGGGTTGGTGTGTCATAATCAGTTACACTGGCTCAGGAAAGGGCAGGCTTCAGAATTAATATACATAGGATTGCTATGGGTCAAGGTGGCTTGACAGCACATAACAACAACAGTTTCCAGACAAACAACGCAAACTTTACCACTAAGTTACATATTCAATCAATTTCAGATGGCAAAAGTTGGTATAAATTTTTAATTTCTTCATCTTTCACTCTAATGGTTGGTGCAGATATTTGAGTAATAGTATGAACAGGTATTCTTCGTGTGTGTATAGATAGTATCTTATCACAGCATTGTACTTCAGGAATATCTTGAAATGTTCTTTTTTAAGTTTATTGTTATTGCTGTTGTTGTTGTTATTAATTTTAATGAAAATTTACAGATACTTTGTTTTTCCATTCATTCATTGTTGCACTTTTCTCCCTGCCCGCCCCTCTCCTCCAGTTCATTCTTCTCTTTGAAAAGTAAAAGAAAAATTCTTTCATTGTTATACAGTCCACCCCACTGTGCAGTCTTCATTCTGGACTCATGTCATGGCAATAATACCTAATCATATATACCTTTTAAACAGTTCTCTCTCTCTCATCTGTTTCAATGCAGTATACATAATTTATCCCATCTTTCTCAATCTCCCTCCCCCCAACCCCTATGTCAGTCCCATTTTACAACAGTGGTACTATGTCCTTTTGTGACTGAGATATGTCACTCAGAATGATGTCCTCCAGGGTCATCCATTTTGAATAATATTGCATGAGTTCCTTGTTTTTCAATGCAGTGTAGTATTCCATTGTGTGAATATACCACAGCTTCTCTATCCATTCGTTTGTTGATGGGCACTTAGGTTGTTTCCAACTCTTTACTATTGTGAACAAAGCTGGGATAAACATGGGTGTGCATATATCTGCTTGGGTAGTGGTCATGGTCTCCTTGGAATATATTCTAAGTAGTGGAATTGCTGGTTCAAATGGTATTTTAGTTTACAACTTTTTGAGAAAGTGCCATACTGCCTTCCATAGTGGCTGCACCATTTTACACTCCCACCAACAGTGACTAAGGGTTCCAGTAGAATGTAGCACCAGTCTTCAATTTGTCACCCCATCAGATCATCTGAGTGTCTGATTCAAAATTGTCAATACCAGTCAATCTAAGCTCACCATCCCTAGGTTGTGTTTCATTTTTTTTTTAAGATCAACTTCCAATTTTCCTAGTTTTCTGACTTCACACATTTCACGTTCTCATAATTAATGGAAGAGTGCTGTGGTGGTTTAGTGATAAGGAGCTGCACTGCTAAACAAAAAATACTTGTTTCAAACTTACTAGTTCCTCCTTAGGAAGATCTCCTGTGTGAAAAACCTGCTTCTGAAAATCCACTGGGAGGTCAGCTAAGAGTTTATTTTAACTTGATGGTACACAATAACAACTATATTATTAATGGCTATTTGCAGCTGTGTTTTTTCACTTTTTAGTGTCTTTTAATCTGAGGGGCTCTACTTCTGGTAATATATCTAACAATTACCCTTTTATTCACAAGGTTAAAAACTTTTTTCAAAAGTGGAAGGTCAATAGTGTTTCTTAGTCTGTCTTAATCTAGAAGCTCCACTGAAACTTGTCCACCATGAGTGACCCTTTTGGTAATTTTTTAAAAAATTTTTATTTTATTATTTTTGTGTGAGTGTACCGTCAAATCAGATCTGACTGGTACAGGAGGAGATTGTTCCTCCTTCCCCAGCAGAGCATCTGGTGGATTTGAACCGTGCGCCTCTGAGATTGTAGTTGCAGTTCCTTGCCACTAGGCCACCAGAGCTCTCCCTTTTTGGTAATTTAAATACTAGTTTCATAGATCCCAGCCTTAGAGAAACAGAAAAGTCACTTCGGTAAAATACACTGAACTGCAAGTGCTGTACCCCTAAGAGGAGTCTGTATGCTATCATTTACACACATAAACAACACACACAAACTAAGCAGTGTCACAGCAACACACAAATAACTTCTCAAAAACAGAAAGTGATGTATAAGTATCATACCTGTAAAAGCAAACTAGAAAACAGGAATTCATACAAATATCATTAAACAAATATACATGCTGTGAAAAAGTAAAAAAATAAACTTGTTTGTTTGTTGCCAGAGACAGCAAACTGGAGTTGAAGGTCTAGTCAGGTCAAATTATTTGCTTATCTGTGTGGGAACCAAAGTTCCAAGATGTGAACCAGGTCACTGGTATCCCCTCTTCTAGTCTAGGGTGCATAAAGTGGGTGTCAAGGGGTGGGACACAGCCTGAGGCAGAGATTCTTCTGGCCTCAGAAGCACCTAGCCTTGCCAGCCTAGTCTAGGTGTCCTTGCCTGCCCAGAGGATGAGTATAATTAGGGCACCCAGTAGAGATGGCTACTGTACAATGACTGCTGAGCTGATGTGTCCACATTTGGCTATTGTAGTCACAGAATGTGTCAGAAAATAGTTCCTAGTAAGACGGAAGGACCTTAGTCAGAGGCAGTGCCCTCACTAATCTGGGAACTAACTGAAGCCATGTGCAGCACACTTTGCAAGTTCCAAGAGGAACAATCTGAGTGCTTCCAGCTCTCAATACAAGATAACTTGGCTACGGCATGAGGTGGTTTTGGGAATTGGAAGTTGGAGAAAAATAACCATCACCTGGTGAGTAAAAGGCGTGGGCATGGAAAAGCAAGGGGATAAATGGAATCTTTTTGCTATATGGATACTGCTCTCTGTCACTACTGTTTTGGGTCCTCAGACAATGTGGGTAGCTATTCAAGATTACTATATTGCTCTGTTTACAGTTATGTGTTGTGTTGCTCTTCTTATTCAATGTTTCCATTTAGTTTCTTCCTTCAGTCAATGTGAGAAGTACTAGGCAGATAGGAGTTCAGAATCTTTGCACCAAAGACACTAAAAAGCAATGATAAGAAATATGGACTGTAATTCTTTAACCCACAGAAGCAGTGTGTGTTAATACAGAAGTCTGAAAGTGAGACCTCAGCTTCTTCACTAGTCTTGCCATGAATCTGGTATTTATGTTGAATTTCAGAACGATTTCTGATAATTATAACTTCTTTAGATAAATATCTAACCTGTTTTCCTGAAAAAAAAATTCTTTTCTGCAATCTCTCAGATGCATGATGTCACAAGATATCTCAATAAACTTTTTTCTTCTTTGCTCAAAAGATGAAGGATTTTATACACTGCTTTGAAGAGACTTGATACTTAGTATTATTGATAAAACTTTTATAGAAGGGACTTCCAGAAACAAACATGGCTGAGAAAGACTTTTCTCAGGAAAAAAACTGTCTTACTATCTCTTATGACTATCCTGTCATTAACATCAACAACAACAGCAAAGCATCCAATTCAAAATTATTGTTTTATGTGCTGTCAATTTAGATATGACTCATAGTTGTCCCCCTGGTGGGTTTACAGAGATAGTAAATCACTTAGGAGGAGATTGCCCATTTTCCTCCCTCCAGAAGTACTAAATTTATATATCTTTTCTTTTTTTTTTGAAAGGTTGTTTGAAAATTTATTTATTTATTTATTTAGCTCCCAAGGCTGTAAACATTTATGGAAGCGTATTATTTTTATTCATTTCAATGAACATCTACAGAGATTTTGGATTTCCATTCATTCATTGTTGCACTTTTCTCCCCGCCCACCCCACCCACACCCCCAGTTCCCTCTTCTCCTTGAAAAGCAAAAGAAAAACTCTTTCATTGGTATACAATCACCCCCCACTGCACACCCCTTTAATTGATTATGTTGTTGCTATTGAATGCCATCAAGTTGACTATAACTTATAGTGATCCTAATTAACTACAGATTGGAGTTTTGCCTTAGTCTGCATCATAATCATTTTTCTGCTGTGCTTACTCTTATTGTTGCAGTCACTGTGTCAATCTATACCCTTAAGAGTCTTTTCTCTCTTTCACCAATCTTTTCATTTTTCCAGCATGGTGGCTTTTTCCAAGTTGTTTTCCTGGTTGTTCCTGACAATAAGCCCAAGAAAAGTGAGAAAAAGTTTCACTATCCTTGCCTCCAAGGCTTGAGCACCTTGGTTGCATTTCCTTTGAGACAGATTTATTTGTTCCTTTTGCAGTTTATGGCTATTCTTCACCAATGCCACAGTTCAAAGACTTCAATTGTTCTTTTGCCACACTTACACATTGTCCAACACTCATATGCATAGGAAGCAATTGAATATACCATGGCTTGAATCAGGTGTATCTTAATCTTTTTTCAATTTTATTTTATTAATTTTAATAAACATTTACAGAGATTTTGGATTTCCATTCATTCATTGTTGCACTTTTCTCTCTGCCCATCCCTCCCTCCCCATTCACTCCTCTCTTTGAAAAGCAAGAGAAAAATTCCTTCATTGATATACAATTCCCCCGCACCCCCCACCACAAGTGCACTCCACTATGCACTATTCTGGACTCTTTGATAACCATAATACCTTACCATATATTGATTTTAAACTGTTCCCTCCCTTGTCTGTTTCAAAGCAGTGTACATAATTTATCAAATTTTTCTCAGTCTTACCCCAACTCTGCTATCAGTCCCATTCTACAACAGTGGCACCATGTAGTATTTGTCCTTTTGTGACTTAGATACTTCACTCAGCATAATGTCCTCCAGGGTCACTCATTTTGAACAATATTTCATAACTCCCTTGTTTTTAAATGCAGCATAGTATTCCATTGTGTGAATATACCACAGCTTCTCTATCCATTCGTTAGTTGATGGGCACATAAGTTGTTTCTAACTTCTTGCTATTGCGAACAAAGCTGTGATAAACATGGGTGTGCTTGGTACCTGCTTGGGTGGCGGTTATGGTCCCTTTAGGGTGTATTCCCAGTAGTGGAATTACTGGGTCCAATGGTATCTCTATTTGCAACTTTTTGAGAAAATGCCACATCGCCTTCCACAGTGGTTGTAACATTTTACACTCACACCAACAGTGAATAAGGGTTCCAGTTTCTCCACAACCTCACCAGTACTGGTTGCTTGCTGTTTTGTTAAATTTTGCTGTTTGTTTTGATTTGTATCTCTTAGAGCTAAGGATTTTGAACATTTCTTTTTGTGTTTGTTGCCCATCTGAATGTCTTCTTTGGTGAAGTGGCTGTTCATATCCTGTGCCCATTTTTCAATTGGATTTTTTACCTTTCTCTTGTTATGGTGCTCAAGTATTTTATAAATTCTAGATATAAGTCCCTTATCTGACATGTCATTACCAAATACTTTTTTCCCCATCTCTAGCTTCCCTTTTCACCGTGAAGAGAAGATTTTGGATGTGCATAGGGATTTGATTCTTAGAAGATCCCATTCATCTATTTTATCTTCTCTTGGTTGTAGATTTTTTTGGGATACTTGGAAGACTATATATGTTGTGGATTAAGACTACTAGAGTTCTTCCAAGCTTTTCTTTAATGAAGTTTATAGTCCTTGGTTTTAGTCCTAGGTCCATGATCCACCTAGAGTTGGTTTTTGTGTATGGACTGAGGTGTGGATCTTGCTTGAGTCTTCTGCAGATATTTTTCTTAATCTTTAAAATGACAACTTTGTTCTTTAGCACTTTAAAGAGGTCCTGAACCACAAACATGAAATATGTCTTTTGATTTCTTGACTGCTGTCACGATAGGTATTGGTTGTGGATCCAAGTAAAAAGAAATCCCAGATAACCTCAATCTTTTTTTAATTCGCCATTATGTTGCCAATTGGTCCAATGGTGAAGATTTTTATCTTCTTGTTTTATAACACTTTTTACTGATTTGCCTATAAACACTCATATATATAGTCTTTCATTCAATGTGCATTGTATTTTATACAATCATTCCTATATATTGTATTTTATACACTTAAATATAATTGAGCTATGCCTATTGTCACCCCCTCTCCTACAAGTCCTCATTAAATCATTCCTATTCCTTCACTCCTATATTTGCCTACCAACCTAGTAATTTAGTGATCTTCCCATGTTTTCTCCCCTTTCTTCTTTCCCCCTACCTTTTGAACATTTATACACGTCTTGCTCTGTTTTTCTATTTTTACAATAATGGTCTAACATGATATTTGTCCTTATGCGTTTGAATTATTTCACTCAAGATAATGCTTTTTTTTCTTTTTCAGATACTCCCATGTTATATAGTTTTTTTACAAAATCATTGTTTCTTAGTTTATCACAGTATGTTGGCATGTGAATGCACCACAATGTCTCAATCTATTCTTTTGGTGATGGGCATTTGAGCTGTTTCCATTTTCTTAATTTTGTGAATAATGCTGCTATGAACATAGTATCTTCATTTGTGTCTCATTTGAATTTCCTTGATATATTCCTAGCAGAGGAGTAGGTAGGTCATATAAGACTTCTAAATTCAGCTTTTTGAGGAAACACAAAATTGCTTTCCTGAGTGTTTGTACAGTTTTACAATCCCTCCAGCAATAAATAAGAGTTCCAATCTCTCCACATCATCTTTAACGTTTATTGCTTCCTGTTGTGTTAAACTTTGCTACTGCTACTGGACTGAGATGGTATCTCATTGCGGTTTTGATTTCCATCTAATTGTCAGAGATTTGGAACATTTTTTTAATGCTTTTGTTGGACATCTGTATGTTCTCCTTTCTAAAATGTCTTTACATGTCTTTTGTCCATTTTGTGGTTGAGTTATCAGTGTTTTTGTTTTTTTTTATTGTGGAGTCAACATAGTGTTTGTTAAACTGGTCATAAGACACTTCTCTGAAATGTGATTGCCAAATGTTTTTCCCAGTCTCTGGGATTTCTTTTTACCCTACTTAAGAAGATTTCTGATGCACACCCTCAGGGATTTGCTTTTCAGAAGATCCAACTTGTTAATTGTAGCTTATTCTGATCCTGTATAATTTTTTTTCTGTATTTGCAAGCTCATTTATGCCATTTAGGCTAGAGTTTCTAAGTTTGATCCATTTTGTCTTTCATGATCCTTCTGGTTTGAGGATTTATCACTAAGTTTCTGATTCACCTTGAGTTGGTTTTGTACATGGCGTTAGATATGGATGGTTACTGTTTTGGTTTTCTGCAGGTTAATGTCCAAATTTGCCAGCATCATTTGTTGTAAAGGTTGATATTTCCCAATTTGTTATTTTTTTGTTTCCTTGTCAAATATCAATTGACTATACGTAGATGGGTAGATTTTCAGTTTCACTCTTCTGTTGGTCTATAAGTCTGTCATTATACCAATACTATATTATTTTGGTTACTATGGCTGTGTAATCTGTGCTTCATTGACTATGCAAAGGCTTTTGACTGTGTGGATCACAACAAGCTATGGCTGACTCTGAGAAGAATGGGAATCCCAGAAAATTTTATTATGCTAATGCAAAACCTATACTTGGACCAAGAGGCAGTCATCAGAACAGAGCACGGAGACACTACATGGTTCAAAATCAATACGAGGAGAAATGTGGCATCAGGATTGGTGGAAGAGTCATCAATAACCTGCATTATGTAGATGATACAACTCTGCTTGCTTAAACCAAGGAGGACCTGAAGCGCTTGCTGCATAAGGTCACAGACTGGAGCCTTCAATACACATTGAAGCTCAACATCAAGAAAACAAAGATGCTCACCACTGGGCCAATTGGCAGCAATTGGACCAATTGGATGGTGAAAAGATTGAGATAGTTAACAGTTTTAGTTTACTTGGCTCCACAATCAACATTCTTGTTAACAGCAGCCAGGAAATCAAGAGATGAATTGCTTTGGGAAACTCAGCTATGAGGGACTTCTCAAGAGCACTGACGAGCAATGACACCATGCTGGAAACTAAGGGGCGCCTGATCCAGCCTATAGTCTTCGCAATCAACATGCTATGAATTGGAGGGTTGGACAGTGAATAGGGATGATAGAAAGAGAATTGATGCCTTTGAGCTGTGGTTCTGGAGAAGAGTGTTGAATATATCATGGACTGCTAGGAGAACAAACAGGTTTGTCCTGGAGAGGGTGAAGCCAGAATGCTCCTAGGAGTCAAAGATTCTGAAGCTTCATCTGACATACTTTGGGCATGTTGCAAGGAGAGACTGGTCCTTGGAGAGGGACATCATGTTTGGGAGAGGGGAAGCATGGCACGGGAGAGGAAGACCTTCGATGAGATGGATCGATTCTGTGACTGGAGTGGTGGGAATGAGTGTGTTTGAGACGGTGAAATTGGCACAGGATAGAATGGCATTTAGGGCTCTTGTACATAGGGTCGCTATGAGTTGCAAGCAACTCGATGGCACATACCAACAACAACAACAATGGCTTTGTAATAGGTTTTGAGATCATGGGATACTTTTATTCTCACTTTGTGTGTTTTGTTGTGTGGTGGTGTTTTGTTTTATTTTTTTTAGAAAAGCTTTGCTTATTCAAGGCTTCTTCCTTTTTCAAATAAACCTACTAATTGTCTTTTCCATCTTTTTAAAGAATTAGTTTAATATCTTTTGGCGGGATTGCATTGAACAAGTAGGTTGTTTGTTCAGCACTGTCATTTTCACAATGTTTATTCTTACCCATATACTAGGTCTAAGAGGTTTTTCTGGTGAGTATTTGAGATTTTCTGTGAGCACTCTCACACAGTCTGCATACAGTGATAGTATCATCACTTTGCTAATTTGGATACCTCTTATTTCCTTCTTTTGTCTTATCGTCTTAGCAAATACTTCCAATACAATATAGAACAGGAGTGGTAAGAGTAGGCTTCCCTATCTGGTCCCTTTTTATAAGGGGCCTTTATTTTTTTTCTACTTAATAATTCTGTTGGTTCTTGGTTTCGTGTAAATAATTTCATGATGTTGAGGAAATTCCTCACAATTCCTTTTTTGCTGAAGGCTTTAATCAGGAAGAGGTGTTGGATTTTTCTCAAAGGCCTTTTCTGCATTATGTGTTAGGATCATGTGGTTCTTGTTCTATTCTTTGTTAATGAGATAAATTACTTTGTTTTTCTTTTTTTATTATTATTAATTTTAATTAAAATTTACAGAGACTTTGGATTTCCATTCATTCATGTTTGGACTTTTCTCCTTGCCACCCATCCCCAAGCCCACACCCTTTTCTCTTTGAAAATTAAAGGAAAAATTCTTTTATTGTTTTACAATCCCTCTTCCCAGATCCACTCCACTATTCAGCCTTCATTCTGGACTCCTGTCATGACAATAATACCTAATCACATATCCCTTTTAAACAGTTTTCTCCCTCAACTGTTTCAATGTAACGTACATTATTTACCCCATCTTTCTCAGTCTTGTCCCAACCCCAATGTCAGTCCTGTGTTATAACAGTGATACTATGCAATATTTGTCCTTTTGTGACTGAGATCTTTCATTCTTCCAGGGTCACCCATTTTGAATAATATGTCATGAGTTCCTTGTTATTAAATGCAGTGTAGTATTCCAGTGTGTGTGTGTGTGTGTGTGTGTGTGTGTGTGTGTGTATCTATATATCTATATCTATCTATCTATCTATCTATCTATCTATCTATCTATCTAATCTCACAGCTTCTCTATCCATTCGTTAGTTGATGGGTACATAGGTTGTTTCCAACGCTTTGCTATTGTGAACAAAGCTGAGATAAACATGGGTGTGCATATATCTGCTTGGGTGGCAATTATGGTCTCCTTGGGGTATATTCCAAGTAGTGGAACTACTGGGTGCAATGGTATCTCTATTTGCAACTTTTTGAGAAAATGCCACACCGCCTTCCACAGTGGTTGTAACATTTTACATTTTCACCAACAGTCAATAAGAATTCCGGGGTTTCCATAACCTTGCCAGTATTTGTTGCTCCCTGTTCTGTAAAATTTTGCTATTCTTACTGGGCTGAGATGATATCTCACAGTTGTTTTGATTTTATCTCTCTTAGAGCTAGGGATTTTGAACATTTCTTTTTGTGTTTGTTGCCCATCTGAATGTCTTCTTTGGTGATGTGTCTGTTCATATCTTGTGCCCATTTTTCAATTAGATTTTTTACCTTTATCTTGTTGTGGTGCTCAAGTATTTTATAAATTCTAGATATAAGTCCCTTATCTGACATGTCATTACCAAATACTTTTTCCTAGTCTGTGGCTTCCCTTTTCACCCTGTTGGCGAAGATTATGGATGTGCATAGGGATTTGATTCTTAGAAGGTCCCATTCATCTATTTTCTCTTCTCCTGGTTGTAGATTTTTCTGGCTGCTTGCAAGACTGTTTATGTTACAGATTAGGACTTCTAGAGTTCTTCCATGCTTTTCTTTAATGAAATTTATTTTGCCAACACCGTTTGTTAAAAAGTCTGTCGTTTCCCCACTTAATTGATTTCATCTCCTTGTCAAAAATCAGTTAACTATATAGATAGATGGGCTGATTCCTGGGTCCTCAATTCTATTCCATTGATTTTGTGTCTGTCATTGTACTAATACTATGCTGTCTTAACCAACATGCAGTGTAGTAGAATTTGAAATCAGGGAGTGTGATGCCCCCTACTTTGTTTCTCTTTTTAAGGAGTGCTTTGCTTATTCGGGGCTTCTTTCCATTCCAAATGAAACTGGAAATTGCCTTTTCCATCTCGTTGAAAAATGGGATTGGTATTTGCATTCGGATTGCATTGAATGTGTAAATTGCCTTTGGTAGTGTTGTCATTTTCACAATATTGAGTCTTCCTATCCATGGCAAAGAATATTCTTTCACTTTTTGTTTTTGCAATAATGTTTTGTAATTTTCTTTGAATAGATACTTTGTGCTTCTGATTAGATTTACTCCCATGTATTTAATCTTGTGATTAGCTATTGTGAAGGGTATTGTTTTTCTTAGTTCTGGCTCTGTATTCTCTTTGTCACTGTAGAAAAATCCAACTGATTTTGTAGATTTTCTATCCTACTACTTAGCTGAATTGGTCAACTATGTCCAATAGTTTTCTTGCTGATTCTTTACAGTTTTCTAAGTATACTATCATATCATCTACATATAGAGATACTTTCACCTCCTTTTTGCCAATTTGGATACATCTTATTTCCTTTTCTTATCTTATTGCTATTGTTAAGACTTCCAATACAATATTGAATAAGAGAAGTGATAGGGGACATCCTTGCCTTGTTCCTGTTCTTAAAGGTAATGCCTTTAACCTCTCTCCATTGTTGACTATCGGGTTTGCATAAATACTTTTTGCTATTTTTAAGAAATCCCCCTTTAATCTTATTTTGTTGAGTGTTTTAATCAGGAAAGGGTATTGGATTTTGTCAAAGGCCTTTTCTGCATCGATTGATAGGATCATGTGGTTCTTGTTCTTTGTTTTGTTAATGAGATGAATTATACTGATTGTTTTTTCTTATGTTGAACCATCCTTGCTTATTCCCACTTGGCCACGGTGAATTATTTCTTTGATGTATCATTGGATTCTATTTGCCAGTATTTTATTCAGGATTTTTGTATCTATGTTCATGAAAAATATTGGCCTATATTTTGCTATTTTGATGGTGTCCTTTCCTGGTTTTGGTATCAAGGATATGTTTGCTTCATAAATGAGCCTAGGAGAATTCCATCTTTTTCTATTTTCTGAAACAGTTTCTGTAGAATTTATGACAGTTCTTCTTTGAATGTTTGATAAAATTCACTTGTAAAACCATCCGGTCCAGGGCTTTTTTTGGTTGGAAGTTGTTTTATTATCTTTTCAATTTCTTCTTTTGTAATGGCTCTGTTCAAATGTTCCGTTACAGTTTGTGTTGTGCATTTCTAAGTATTTGTCCATTTCCTCTAGGTTTTCATATTTGTTTGAGTATAGTTTTTCATAATATTCTAATGCTAGCCTTTTTATTTTAGTTGGTTTTAGTTTAGTTGTGATGATTCCCGATTCATCTCTTATTTGGATTATTTGTGTCTTCGCCTTCTTTTCTTTTGTTAATTTTGCTAATGGTTTGTCGATTTTATTTACCTTTCCAAAGAACCAACTCCTAGATTTGTTGATAGTTTCAATTGTTTTTTGTTTTCATTTATTTCTGCTCTAATTTTTATAATTTCAGTTTTTTTAGAGGGTGTTGGGTTTTCTTGCTGTTCTTTTTCAATTTGCTGGATTAGAGACTCAGTGGTCCATTTTCCCTGCCTTTTGATGTGTTTGCTTATTGCTATAAATTGACATCTGAGTACTGCTTTGGCTGTTTCCCATAGGTATTGGTATGTAGTGTTTTCATTGTCATTTGTTTCAAGAAACTTTTTAATTTCATTTTCTATTTCTTCTAGTACCTAGTTATGTTCAAGCAAGGTGTTGTTCAGCTTCCAAATGTATGTTGATATCTTCTTTTTATAAATTTCTAATTTTGTAGCATTATGGTCTGAAAATATGCTTTATATTATTTCTATTTTTTTAAATTTATTGATGCTTGCCTTGTGACCTAGAATGTGATCTATTCTGGAGAATGTTCCATGCACATTGGAGAAGAAGGTATACTGTGCTTTTTGGGGGTGCATTAGCCTGTAAATATCTATGAGGTCAATCCCTATTGTGTGGTTTAATTCTTCAGTATCTTTGGTCGTTTTCTTTCTGGTAGCTCTATCTCTTCTTGAGAGAGGTGTATTGCAGTCTCCAAGTACTGTAGTAGTGTTGTCTCTTTTTTCAGTTTTGTTAATGTTTGTTTTATGTATTTTGCAGGTCTTTCATTTGGTGCATAGATATTTATTATTGTTATGTCCTCTTGTTCTATTGACCCTTTCACCATTATGTAGTGACCTTCCTTGTCCTTTGTGATAGTTTTTACATTGACATTCATTTTGTCAGAGATTAATATTGCTATTCCTGCTTTTTTTCCAGTTGCCATTCTCTTGGTATATTTTTTCCCCACCCTTTTATTTTTATTCTTTCTTTATCTTCATTTTTCAAATGGATTTTGGTGGGTTTTGGTTTGGTTTTCTTATCCAATCTGCTACTCTTTTCTCTTCAGTGGTGCTTTTAAACCATTCACATTCAGTGTGATTATTGAGAGGCAAGGTTTTATTGCTATTATTGTGGTGAGTTCTTTCTGGTGTTATTGCTATTTACTTTGGTCCATGCTGCTTTCTGTGCTACTTCTATAAAAAGGACATCTCTGATTCTTTCCTGAAATGCTGGTCTTGTTTTTATAAACTCTCTTAGCTTCTATTTTTCTGGGAATATCTTCATCTCTCATTCATATTTGATGGACAATTTTGCTGGGTACAGTATTCTTGTTTGACAATTGTTTTCTTTGAGTATTTAATATATGGCCTTCCACTCTCTTCTTGCCTGCATGGTTTCTGCTGAGAAATCGGCACTTAATCTTATCTGCTCTCCCTTATAGTTTACTCTTTGTTTCTCCCGCACTGCTTCCAGTATTCTCCCCTTATCTTTGGTTCTGGCAAATTTGACTATGACATGCCTTGGTGTTTTTCTTTTGGGGTCTATTCTATAAGGTGTTCGCCGACCTTCTTGAATATATATTCTCTCATTCTTCATTATGCCTGGGAAGTTTTCCTCTAGTAATTCTTCCACAAGTTTTTTTGTGCCTTTACTTGCTTCTTCCTGTTCTGGGATTCCAATTATGCATATTTTATTTCTCTTGATGGTGTCCCACATTATTCTTAAGTTTTCTTTTTCATTACGCTTTTTGCTCTAACAGATCATCAGTGACAATTCTAACTTTTATTTCACTCGTTCTGTGTTCCATCTCTTCAGTTCTGCAAATGTGTCCCTCCATCATGATGACAGCATCTGAAACCTTGGACCTCATATTTTGGTTAGTGGTTTCTTGTTTTTTTCAGTGCCACTAAGGCCTCATTTGTTTTCTCTACATTTTTCTGGATTTTTTTTCTCCTGGGTTTTGCTTACAGCATCCTGAATTCTTTAAGTTTGTCTTTCATTAAAAAGACTCAATCATAGTTCTTTTAAATTCTTTGTCAGAAAGTTCCATCACACTGTGGCTTCAGGATATCCGTTGATACTATGTCACCCTTTGAGGGTGACATCTTGCTTTGAGCTTTTGTAGTGTGTGAGATCGTTTGCTTTCTTCGAGACATTGATATATTCTTAATCTGAAGACATTGCTCTAGAGATCAGTTGGGCAGCTACACCACTTGTGTTTTTCTCTGAACTTCTGACTCCAGAGAAATGTCATTTCAGAGCCTGTGAGAACAGCTTCTTGTAGGTAAGTCAGGTCAAGGTGCTCCAGATTAAAGTCAAGTTGATTGACCAGATGTGTAGGCACAGGTGTGAAGCCAAATGGGGTGAGGTAGTCACAAGGGTGGGGCAATCACAAGGGCAGGTCATCAACTTGGGGGACCTCACTCAGACCTCAGCTGTCTGAGTGTGCTCACGATTGGGGTCCCTACTCAAACTCCAGCTGTCCGTTTCCCACCCAGTGGTTTTCACTCAGTGGTCCCTGCCCAGCAGCACTTACCCAGGTGTCCTCGTGCAGCAGCCCTTGCCCAAGCAGGGTCCTGGGCCCAACGGGACCCGAGAAGTCAAAGTAAATTTCTGCCTACCCACTCACCTCTGGCTGGTCTCAGTGTCCACAAAAGTTCAGACAAATTCCCACTGGCCCACTCGTTTCTAGGCAGTTGATGTGTCCCAAGAGAGCTCAGCCAAACTCCCACCAATGGGCTCACTCTTGGGTGCTCTCCCAGGCAATCAGCAGTGCCCGAGAAATCCTAGTCAGGGTCCTACTGGTCTTTCTCCTGCCAGGTCAGTCCCACAGCAGCTCAGCTGGTGTCTTTGGGTGATAGCTGGATTTGTGGCATGGCTTTGTGTTCCTGTAGCTCCAAAACTAATTTTTCCAACAAAAATTCCAATTCAAAATCCTATTGTCCATGGTGCACCATGTTGGTGGGTCTCTGTGTGGTGTGAAGGACTCTATAGTGGCCCTGGGGCTCTGCCAGAGACACAGGACTGTGGCACCACTGAGGGGGGTAGGGGCGTGGGGGCACAAGGCTGTGACGGGGTGGGGGCGCAGGGGCATGGGGGCACAAGGCTATGACGGGGTGGGGGCACAGGGGCATGGGGCTGGGGCACCACCACTGGGAGGAGGGACAGTGGGGCTTGGACACTGCCAGGGGTTCGGGGCTGGTGGTCCATTCACAGATGTTAAGTTGCCAGGTCACCCATCCTCAGCACATCAGACTCTGAGTTGCTCTTCACCTCCGTCCTCTAGCTGTCCATTTTGCTGAAATGTTTCATTGTTGTGCCACTGCCGTACTTTCAGGGCTGCTGTTCCATCAGGCTAATAATTTTTCTTACAGAATTATTCTGGGAGTGTTCATTTTTATTCCTATTTTTAAAAATAATTTAAGTAGAATCAGTGATGGTTCTCCTCTGAAGGTTGATAGAATTCACTCGTGAAGCCATCTCAACCATGACTTTTTGTTTTAGGAAGTCTTTTATGACCTGCGCATTTTCTTCTTGATGTTGAGATGTAATCCATATTGAAAACTGCAGTATTTTATCTTCTGCAATAAGCGTTTCAAGTTGTCTTCACTATTTCCAAGCAAAGTTGTCCCATCTACATAAAAGAAGTCATTGATGAGTCTTTCTCCAATCCTGATGCCACATTCTTCTTCATACATAGTCTGTTGTTGTTAAGTGTCATCGAGTCGTAGATGAATCATAGAGACTCTACGAATGAAAGACCTGAACACTTGTGTAACAATCTTCATTTTCCCAAGTTCATAGAGTTTCGAGAGACAAGACATTTCGGAAGTCAGTGACACTCCTGCTTCAAAGCTTATTTTAATTGGGGAACTCCAGCAAACACTGTCCATCAGAGGTAACCATTATCACATTTGACACATCAGTATCACAGTGTTTAACATCACAGCAAACACGAGTTACCTCTGGACAGAAAATGGACAGACCAGTGCTATACCACATAGAAAAATGTTTGACAAAAAACAATTAAAAATAGGCCAGAGGGTCACAGATTAAAATCACCCACCTTTGGCATGGTAGCATCACTTTCTGTCCACCAGGCCAACTGAGCTCTCTCTGTGTTTTTGTTGTTACTGTTGTTATCTGTCTGTGAGAACTGGGGTAAGGCATGAGTTTCTATAAATTTGTCTAGTTCCTGTAGATATTTAGATTTCTCAGAGTACAGCTTTTCATAATATTCCTTTATTATCCTTTTTATTTTGGCTACTTCTATTGTAATGTTGGCAGATACAGGAGAATTTAATGAAACAGCATTTGAGCCAGAGCCTATGGTGATGAAGGCAGAAGTTCAAGCTGCTT
>NW_006400271.1:56845-63536 GCF_000299155.1 Elephantulus edwardii
GGATAGAGCACGGTTTAGGGCTGTTGTACATAGGGTCACTATGAGTCGCAAACGACTCGACGGCACATAACAACAACAACAACAACAATGTCTTCCATTTCATGTCTTACTAAAATTATTTGTGTCTTTTCAGTCTTTTCCTTTGTTAAATTTGCCAATGATTTATAGTTTCATTAACCCTTTTGAAGAATCAATTCCTGGTCTTGTTATCTTTATAATTTTTTTTTTCTGCTAGAAGTTGTAGGATATGCTTGCTGCTGTTCCTTTCCTGTTTTTTGAAGATGTTGGGTTAAATAGTTGGCTTTAATTCTTTATTGTTTTTTAATGTGTTTCATTATTGCTATGAACTGTTATTGCTCTTTGTACTTTTTGCAGAAATTTTGAAATGTCTTTTCATTCTCATTTGTTTCAAGAGACTTTTAAACTTCTTTTTTTATTTTTTACAACCCAGTAGTAATCCAGTAATGTGTTAATCTTCCATGAGGATTTTTTTTCTCTTTTATACTCTTCTTAATTTCTAACTTTATAGCATTGTGGTCAAAGGCTGTCTTCGTAGAATTTCAATGCTTCCGAATTTACTGAGGCTTGCATTGCCCTAACATAAAAGGTCAAGTCCGGAGAAGAATGCAAATTGATCTTTTGGGAACCGTAGTGCCTTGTAAATGTTTATCAAGTCAAATTGGTTAATTGTATAGTTCAGTTTTTCTGCATTTTTACTGTTTCTTTCTAGTTATTCTGTCCTTCAGTGAGAGTGGTGTGTTTGAAGGCTCCTTCTAGTATTGTGGTGTTTGTTAATATTAGTTAATATTTCTGTGTTTTGCTCTATCATTCAGTGTGTAACTATTAAATAGAGTTAGGTCTTCTTGTATTGTCCCTTTAAGCGTTGTATACCGTCCTTCCTTGTCTCTTACAGTTTTTTTTACACTGAAGTCTTTTTTACCAAGTATTAGTATTGTCATTCCTGCTTGCTTTTGATTGTCACTTCCTTGGTTAATTTTTTTCCACCCTTTGATATTTACTCTATATTTCTCCACATTTCTTAGGTATATCTCTTGTAAACAGCATATTGATGGGTTTTGTGTTTTTATCCCTTTTACTACTCTTTTTTTCTCTTAAATTGGTGTGTTTAAGCTGTTCACATTCAATGTGTTTATAGATGGGCAAGATTTTATTATTGTCATTTTATCAAATTCTTTTTTGCATTTTTCTTTTACTTTATTGTTGTTGTTGTTGTTATGTGCTGTCCAATTGCTTGAGACTCATAACAACCTTATGTACAACAGCCCTAAACCCTGCTCTATCCTGTGCCAATTGCACTGTCTCAGACACACCCATCCTGATTACTCCAGTCACTGGATGAATCCACCTCATAGAGGGTTTTCCCTTCCTGCACTGTCCCTCCACCCTCCCAAGCATGCTGTCCCTCTCCAAGGACCAGTCCCTCCTTACAACCTGTCCAAAGTAAGTCAGATGAAGCCTCATATTCCTTGCCTCCAAGGAGCCACCTGGTTTAACCCTCTCCAGGATGACTCTGTTTGTTTTCTGAGCAGTCCATGATACACTCAATACTCTTCTCCACCACCACAGCTCAAAGGCATCAATTCTCATTCTATCCTCCCTAGTCATTGTCCAATTCTTTAATGCATAACAAGTGATTTCAAAGACCATGGCCTGTATAGGATGCACCTTAGTTTCCAGAGTGACACCATTGCTCTTCAGTACTTTGGAGGGGTCCCAAACAGCAGACTTTCCCATCGAAATACGTCTTTAAATTTCCTGGCTGCTGGTGCCAAGAGTGTTGACTGTGGAGCCAAGCAAACTAAAGCTATGAACAACCTCAATCTGTTCACAATCCACCCTGATGCTACCGATTGGTCCAATGGTGAGAATCTTTGTCTTCTTGATATTGAGCCTCAATCCATATTGAAGGTTGCAGTCCTTGTCCCTCTGGAGCAAACATTTCAGGTCCTCCTCAGTTTCAGCAAGCAAGGTTGTGTCATCTGCATAAAACAGATTGTTATTAGATCTTCCACCAATCCTGATGCCACACTTCTCCTCATAGACCCAGACTCAGATAATTTGTTCTGCATACAGGTTGAAAAGGTATGGAGATATGACACATCGCGGGCATACACCCTTCCCAATTTTGAAGGATGCAGTGTTTCCTTGCTCTGTTCTGATGACTGCCTCTTGGTCCAAGTATAGGTTTCGAATTAGCACAATCAAGCATTCTGGGATTTCCATTCTTCTCAGAGTCAGCCACAGTTTGGTATGATTCACACAGTCAAATGCCTTTGCATAATCAATGAAACACAGATGGACATTCCTTTGGTATTCCCTGCTTTCAGCTAAGATCCATCTAACATCAGCTATAATATCTCTAGTACCACGACCCCTTCTAAATTAAATCCAGCCTGGACTTCTGGTAGTTCTCTGCTGGTGTGCTGTTCCAGTTGTTTTTGGATAATCTTCAGTAGAATCTTGCTTGCATGTGAAATCAATGATACTGTTCTATAGATTCCACACTCTGTTGGGTCACCCTTCTTTGGAATGAGAACAAATATAAATTTCTTCCAGTCAGATGGCCAAGTGGTTGTTCTCCAGATTTCTTGACACATATTAGTGAGCACGTCCAGGACAGCATCTGTTAGGTGACATACATTAATTGGTATACCATCTATTCCTGGGGCCTTATTTTTTTGCTATTTCCTTCAAAGCAGCTTGAACTTCTTCCTTCATCACCATGTTCATATGTTGTTTCATTAAATTTTTCTGTGTCTGCTAATTCCTTTCCATACAGTATATTCTTTCATCAGTATATTCTTTCCATCTTCTTTTAGTCTTCCTGAATCATTTAATATTCGTTCTAAAGCTTCCTTGATTATAGAAACTTGAGGATTGAATTTGTTCTTCAGATCCTTGAGCTTAAATGCTGAGAGAGTTCGGCCTTTTTTTATTTTCTGACTCCAGCTCCTTGTACATTTCATTGTAGTATTTTGCTTTGTCATCTCGTGCTGCCTTCTGGAATCTTCTGTTCAGTTCTTTAGTATCTTGGATTCTTCCTTCTGCTTTGGCTTCTCTGCCCTCCAGTGCAATCTTCAGAGTTTCTTCTGACATCCATTTTGGTCTTTTCTTCCTCTCTGTCTTTGTAATGACCATTTGCACTCTTCTTGGATAATACCCTTGATATCTTCCCACAACTCTATTACTTTAGGCCATCCGATTTTCTGTGCTGTCTCTTATAAAGAATTTCTTTGCTATTTCTTCTAAGTTTGGTCGTGTTTTCACAAATTCCTTTAATTCTTGCTTTTCTGTGGGCAACCTAATTTCTCCTTTATATTTGCTTGACAATTTTAGATATGGGATTCTAGGCTAGCAATAGCTTTCTTTCACCTTTTTGTATATCCCTTTCAATTACCATCTTGTTCATATTGTTTCTACTGAAAAGTTAGGGCTTAATCTTACTGGCTTTCCTAAGAAGGTTACTTTTTATCCTTTTACGTGCATAAGTCACTGGCTTTATTGAACTCGAGGACTCACCATGAGAAATGTGTTATTCCTGAGACCTCTTGTATCCAATCCATTCAAAGGGAAGTTTGTTTAGGGGAAAGAGATCCTCTGTTATCTGGGGGGAGCATGCAAACACTCATTAGCCATTTGTTTTGGTTTGGTTTTCTTTGGTTTTTGATGTTGTTGTTGTGCTGATGGTGGTGGTGATGATGTACCTTTGAATTGGATCTGACTGGCACAGGAGGAGATGGCCCCTCCTTCTACAGCAGAGCATCTGGTGGATTCCAGCCACGTGCCTTTAGGATTACAGTGCAGCTTCTAGCTACAAGGCCACCAGAGTTCCTCTCACTAGCCATATAAATGACATTACATGCTAATAAATAGTCAAATAAAAAAGAAGTTCTGATGGCATAATGGTAAGAAATTGTGCTGAAACCACAAAGGCACAACAGTTCAAATTCACCAGCTGTTCCATGGAAGAAGGTTAGGTAATCTCCTACCACACTACATACTGCCTCTGAAAACCCACTGAGGGGTCAGCAATCAGTCAGTTCCAATTGATGGCACACAATAACAGGAGCTGGGAAGAGCAGCGGGAACTGGGTAACTTTGCTTTTCGCCTACCATCCAACAGGTAGCCTGTCCCAAGAGTTCACTCATGGAACAAAGTGCACCCTGGAGTCCTTGGGGCAAGTCTGGGAGCTGAACGCCCCATGAGAGAGAAGTTCAGGGGAGCCAGGAAGAGCAGCAGGAACTGGGCAACTTCACTTTTCTCCCACCATCCAAACAGATAGCCTGTCCCAGGAGTTCACACATGGAACAAGTGCTCCCTGGAGTCCTTGGGGCCCAAGAGATGCACAACATACCAAATCTACAGGACAGATCACCTTGCCTTGGGAAATAGTGTGACCACAGTGTGCTGCAAATGGAAGGGAAGATGCCCAAGCCACAAGAAGTTAAACTCGGAGCAGAAATTAAAGGGAAAGGACTTTTCTTCAGAACCATCTGAAATAAGAAGGTTTCCCTAACGTTAGAGCTTTTTATATTTGTACTTACAGGCCCCAAAACTAGAGGGACACTGATCACAGCATAAGAAATAGGCAATATCTTAAAGAATTTGGAATCACAGAAACCCACAAATCTTGAGATATAAGCTATCAGATCAAGGGGTGTATAGCAGGAGATAGGTGTTGAAGGGAGTAGGTGGAAGTAGAAGAGAATACTGGTGGAGCAAGGAAAGGAGTGGGTCAAGAGACTGTGTCAAGGGTAGGGATAAAACTAAAACTACTGGCTATTTCTACAAGTGGAAAACATCTTTCATCTGCATTGTTCTGTAAAATGTTTGTATGTCAGACACTTTTCTAAATCTGAGCATACAGATTAAGACAGACTAGGAAGAAAGATTGGCCATCCACTTCCGAAATAGCAGGCCTTCAAAAACCCTATGTACAATAGAACACACTTAAACTAGCAGATAGGGCAACAGATGTGGAACTTTCAAGTATGGAAGTGCTAAGATGGAGGAACAGTTGTAAGCAGACACTAGTGGTTGGAACATGAAATGTGAGGACTATGAATGTAGGAAAATTAGATATTGTTAAGGAAGAAATGGAATCCATAAATATCAACATACTAGGTATTGGCGAGATGAGATGGACTGGCACGGGACATTTTGAATCAGATGATTATATGATCTATTATGCTGGAGATGAAAAGGTGAGGGAAATGGTGTTGCTTTCATAGTTAAAAAATCATTTCTATCAAGGAGAGGAGTGAATGGGGGAAGGGAGGGCGGGGAGAAAAGTGCAACAATGAATGAATGGAATTCCAAAATCTCTGTAGATGTTCATTGAAATAAAAAAAATTAAATTAAAAAAGTCATTTCTAGATCTGTCTTGAAAATAAAAATAATATTAAATAATGTGCTTAGCACTTGTTGCAGATGATCAAGGAATGCAGCCTTCAGTATGAATTGCATCTCTATATCAAGAAAACAAAGAATCCTACCACTGGACCAATAGGCAGTGTCATGGTGTATGGAAAGGAGATTGAAAGTGTCAGCAGCTTCTTCTTGCTTGAATCCACAATTAACATCCTTGGTATGAGCAGTCAAGAAATAAGGAGACACATTGCAATGGGAAAATCTGTAGTTAGGGACCTTTCCAAATTATTGGGTAGTAATGTCAGTTTGAGGACTATGGTGCATCTGATTCAGGCCATGGTCTTTGCAATTACTAGCTATGCATCCAGGACCTAGACAATAAATAAAGATGACAGAAGGAGAATTGATGTCTTTGAGCTGTGGTGTTAGAGAAGAGCACTGAACATTCTATCGATGGCCAAGAAAACAAATAACTGTCTTGAAAAAAGTGCAGCTGGAGTGCTCTTTGGAGGCAAAAATGATGAGGCTTTGCCTAACCTATTTTAGACATATTGCTGGGAGGTGGTATGCCATGGAGAAGGACATGATGTTGGGAAGGGTGGAGGGTCAGCAAAGGAGAGAAAAGCCCTCAACAAGAAGGATTGACAAGGTGACTGCTGCAATGGGTTCTTGTGTGTCAGGAAGTGTGAGGATGGCACAGGACAGGACTGGTTTCAGATCTTTTATTCATAGAGTCGCTATGAGTCATACTTGACTTGATGGCACCTAACAATAGAAACAACAACAATAATGTGCTATATACACTTAGAGTCAAAAATACAAACAGTTTGAAACTAAAAGAACGGGGGGAAATCTATCATGAAAACAGGAACCATTAAAAAACTAGTGTACCTGGAGACTCGATGGCACATAACAGCAACAACCTATTTAAAGAACAAAATTTACAATCTGTTTAAATTGTAACTAGAGCTAAAGAAATAGATTATAATCATAGGTGTATATAACCACAGATGGCCAAAACACATGAAATGTATCCTACTTTCAATAATACACAGAAAAACCAGGCATGTGAGCAACAAAGTTTTGACCAATTAAACAATCTACTTGATCTAACAGTTTTCTTAATAGAGAACACATCCCTATTCCTTTCAAGTATTCATGGAATATTGGTTTTAAATGAAGCAATAAAGCAAATCTCAGCAAGTATTACCTACTCTGTCCACAAAGGAATTAAATTACAGGATAAAAGAAGAAAATTGGATAATTTCCACACATGTGGAAACTAAACAACATACTTCT
>NW_006400271.1:65137-86169 GCF_000299155.1 Elephantulus edwardii
CAGAACAAGTCCACCTTGCGGCAGTGTGGTGGCTTTGCTGTACCAGTCTTGAGGAGGGCCGGTGCCCAGCATCCATCCTAAGTGAGGTAATCCATTCGTTCCGGCTGTGGAAGCCTCATGGAGCTGCAGCGGCTATGTGGCGTGGTGCCGGCTCTGTGGGAGGGGGTTGGGATCCACGAGACTCACCCATTTCTCCTTGGGAATCCTTGAATTCCTGTTGTTGAGCCTCGATCTTCACTGAGGGCCAGTCATCAGCTGTTTAAGTGTTCAATTATCAATAAGCTGAAGTCTGTGGAAGGCCATAATGGCCCTGCTTTAAGTGGTTTGTTGCTCCCGCAGCTCACCACGCTGTCTCTGCCTCCACCGCCCCAGAAAATATTTCTACATGAATGAAAATAAAAGCACAATATACCAAAATTTATGGACTACAGTTTTAGCAATACTTACAGTGAATTTGTAGCTAAAAATATCTGTGTTAAGAAATAAGAATAATCTTGACTCTTCTGAACCCACCTTGTCCTAGAAGCTTGCTTTCTCAACCCAGTAGCTAGCAACTGCAGAACCTCAACTTTGACACTTAGCTCCACTTTGGAAGCTACCTTCCCTGCCTGCCCACCATATTAACCTGCACCATCTTGGTCATGTGATGTCACCCTCAGTTCTCACCCCACTCTTACCCTGCCCAGGAAAACACCAAAACTCACTATCCAGCCAAGATACTGCCCTTTCTGAGGACATCACCCTGTTTTGCCAGTGCTGTGCCTTAACTGGAAGACCGCAGCAAACAGCATCAACAGGAATATAGTCCTGGAGCAAAAGACAAAGACAACGTCCTTCCTGCAAAATGTATCAGATAGTGGTGAGAAGATTCAGATTCACACTTTAGAGAGTGCAGTTACACCACTCTGCAGATTAAGGAGGGCAATACACTTTAGGATAGAGTGCTTCACAAGCCTTCCAGCCCACATAATTGTGGGAAAAGAGAGACAGGAACAGAAACAGTTATCCTCACCTAGATCCAGCAAATTTCACCTCAAGACCAGAGACAAAAAAATCACAGGAAAGGTGCATTGCTCTCCCCTCTCTTCTGAAATGTTGAGTTCCCAACTGGAGCAAGTTCTCCCATGAGTCCAGGCACCTGAGAGAAATTCAGGCATGGTGAGATTCCTTCCTTTCTCTAAAGCAGTGAGCTCCTTGTCAAGGGAGTCAGATGAAGGACCCATTTGGGCCCATGCAAGAAAAAGTTTTATCACAGATTAAACAGACTATCTCACAGTCTATACAAAACCCAAACAAGATTTCATCCCCCAAAAAGTTATCAAAATACAGAATTAATGAATTTCCTGAAGCCAGAAAGTTTCATGGAACTCTAACACAGAATTCAAAAGAACAATGATCAAATATTTCCAGTGAGTGAAAAAAAACTTGAAGAATTTTGGGATACCACAAACAAAATCCAGGAGAACTTAAAAAACAATTCAAAACAATGCTGGTAAAACAAATGAGATATTAGAAACACTAGAAAAACAAGAACTTGAAATCCAGAATATTAAGACCAGTACCTCAGAAGCTGTTTACATGATAAAGGAACAGATAAGTAGAACTGAAGAGATGGAGCACGGAATCAGTGAAAGAGTAGAGCTAGTTCTCAGCTCTAATCTGATAGAATAAAACACAGAATCAAAAAGGAAAGAACATGAAGAAGGCCTAAGAATAATGTGGAACACCACCAAGAGGGGAAAGGTGCATAATTGCAATTCCTAAACAAGAAGAAGGAAAAAGAAAAAAAGGCACTGAGAAAGTTTTGGAAGAGATACTAGAAGAAAATTTTCCAGGAATAATGAAGAATGAGAGAATATATATAACAAGCTGATATAATTCTATGTAGAATAGACCCTGAGAGAAAAACACCAAGACATATTTGCCAGAATCAAAGACAAGAAGAGAATCAGGGGAAAATGATTTTTCAGCAAGCAATAAGGCACTGGAAGGATATATATCACTCAAAGAAAACAACTTTCAACCAAGAATCTTGTTCCCAGAAAAACTGTATGTTAAATATGATGGAGAGAGCAAGATATTCTCAGAGAAACAAAAACTAAGGAAGTTTGTAAAAACAAGATCAAGGATGCAGGAAATACAGGAGAAAATTGTTCTCATAGAAAGGAGGATGAAGGGGAGCTCTGGTGGCCTAGTGGCAAGAAGCTGCAACTACAATCCCAGAGGTGCACGGTTCGAATCCACCAGATGCTCTGCCGGGTAAGGAGGAGCAATCTCCTCCTGTACCAGTCAGATCTGATTTGACGGTACACGCACACAAAAATAATAAAATAAAAAAAAAAGAAAGGAGGACGAACTAAAATAAATAGCAACAATATATTATCTAACTTGGAAGAGACTGGAAAGCATTATGTTGAATGAACTTATTCAGTCCCACAGGGATAAATATTGTATAAAATCATTATTGTAGAATGAGGATAAGGATCCAAGAGGGTGGGAGATGTTGGAAGCAGAGAGATGAGGATGTGCAGGAAGAGGAGGTATTAATCATGGGGTTGTTTGAGCACCACAACAAAATAAAGATAAATAATCCAATAGAAAAATGGGCACAGGATATGAACAGGCACTTCACCGAAGACGACATTGAGATGGCTAACAAGCACATGAAGAAATGCTCAAAATCCCTAGCCCTAAGAGAGATGCAAATTAAAACAACTATGAGATATCATTTCACCCCAGTCAAAATAGCAAAATTTAACAGAACAGCAAGCAACAAATGCTGGCGAGGTTGTGGAGAAACTGGAACCCTGATTCACTGTTGGTGGGAGTGTAAAATGGTGCAACCCCTGTGGAAAGCAGTATGGCGCTTTCTCAAAAAGTTGCAAATAGAGATACCATTTGACCCAGTAATTCCACTACTGGGAATATACCCTGAATATACCCTGGGAATATAGCTGACATCCAAGCAGATATATGTACACCCATGTTTATTGCAGTTTTGTTCACAATAGCAAGGAGTTGGAAACAACCTAAGTGCCCATCAACAAACGAATGGCTAGAGAAGCTGTGGTATATTCGCACAATGGAATACTATGCTGCATTAAAAAACAAGGAACTCATGCAATATTATTCAAAATGGTTGACTCTGGAGAACATTATGCTGAGTGAAATATCCCAGTCACAAAAGGACAAATATTACATAATGCCACTGTTGTAGAATGGGACTGTCCTTGGGGTTGGGGAGAGACTGAGTAAGATGGGTTCAATAATGTATACTGCACTGAAACAGAGGAGGGAGAAAACTGTTTAAAAGAGATATATAACTAGGTATTTCTGTCATCACAGGAGACTAGAGCGAGGGCTACATGGTGGAGGGGACCTGGGGGAGGGTTTGTAAAACAATGAAAGAATCTTTTCTTTTACTTTTCCATAAATTTTGACTCATGTACTTATAACTTGTTAGTCAAATTTGTGTCTTCTAGGTTGCAACACCCCCATGATACATCTTCAAGAATATGAACATGTATGGCCAAGCACAATCAATAAGAGTGCATCTAAATTCCAAAATCAATCTCCATAATGGTCTATGTGTTTCCTACTGCCAAAGGGGCCCTTTAGAGTAGTGAGAGAAGATCTTCACCCTGAAACCCACAGCGTCCCTTTTCAGCAGGAAGTAGCTAAGAGAATACGCCGTCCCCTTTTCCTTATGACTCAGGGTGAAGTCTCTCTCAGGGAGGAGTGATAGGGAATGGCAAAGGACACACTGACAAAGAAGATTAATCAGAACTGGCTTTGACAAGCACTGTGGCATTTGGACAAGAACAAACTGGGAGGAGGGTAGAGAGAATGGTGCAACTGTGAATGAATGGAAACCCAAAATCTCTGTAAATGTTTATGAAAATTAATAAAATATAATTATAGAAGAAAAAAAGCATGGGGTTGTACAATTTGATTTGTGGGGGGTGAGGAAAATTGAAAGAATTTGTTCTTAAAAACAATGTATTTGAGTTTTGTAAATACATTAACAGAAAATAAAAATAAATAAATATGTTATAACCTCGAGATGGAGAGAGAACTCAACAAAATGATACCAGTAAAACCTTGACTTTCTTTTCCTTTTTAAGAATTGATATTTAAACAAAAGTTTATAAAGCACTTGGACTTCCATTCATTCATTTTTGCACATTTTAAACCATCCTAGTTCATTTAAAAACAAACAAACACCACACTGCTTCCATTTTTATCCAAGCTATACACACACACACACACACACACACACACCTTTATTTGCATCTCTTAATCTGGACTCTGGTTATGCCAATAAGTTCTCTCCCTCATCTGTTTCAATGCCATGTACATTATTTATCTCTTTCATTTTTATTTCTAGTTTTTCCCCAAGCCCCATTTCAGTGCTGTTTTATAACAGTGGCGTTATGCAGTATCTGTCCTTTTGTGATGAAGCTATTTCACTCAGCATAAGGTCCTCCATGGTCACCCATTTTGTATAATATTTCAGGATGTCTTTATTTCTCAGTGCTGCATAATATTCCTAATATTCCATTATATGAATACACTACAGATTCTCTATCCATTCATTTGTTAGTGGGCACTTGAGATATTTCCAACTCTTTGCTATTGTGAACAATGCTGCAATAAACATGAGTGTGCTTATATCGACTTGAGTGGCTGTTATGGTTTCTTTAGGGATATTGCTAATAGAGAATTGCTGGGTCAAATATTTTTTCTATTTCCAGCTTTTGGAGAAAGCACCACACTGCCTTCCAGAGTGGTTGCACAATTTTACACTCCCACCAACAGTGAATAAGGATTCCAGTCTCTCCACAACCCCGCCGATATTTATTGTTTGCTTCTCTGTTGAATTTTGCTTTCTTACTAGGGTGAGGTGATATATCATTGTTGTTTTTATTTCCGTCTCTCTTAGATCTAGAGATTTTTGAACATGTCTTCATGTGTTTGTTTGCCATTTGAATGTCTTGGTGAAGTGTCTGTTCATATCCTGTGCCCAATGTTCAATTAGGTTGTTTACCTTTATCTTGTTGTGGTGCTCGAGTATTTTAAAAATTCTATATATAAGTCACTTATCAGAAATGTCATTACCAATTATTTTTTTTCCCAGACTGTGGCTTCCCTTTTACCCTATTGATGAAATTTTTAGATGTGCATAGGGATTTGATTCTTAGAAAGTCCCAATTATCTATTTTATCCTCTCATGGTTGTAGGTTTTTCAGGATGCCTGGAAGACTGTTTATGCTGTAGATTAGGACTTCTAGAGTTCTTCCAAGATTTTCTCTAATGAAGTTTATAGTCCTTGGTTTTAGGCCTAAGGCCTTGATCCACTTTGAGTTGGGTTTGTGTATGGAATGAGCTGTGGGTGATGTTTGAGTTTCTGCAGATGGTTTTCCAATTTTACCAGCACCATTTGTTAAAAAGGCTGCCATTTCCCCACTTAACTGATTTCATCTCCTTGTCAAAAATCAGTTGACTGTGGGTATAGGGGCTGATTTCTGGGTTCTCAATTCTATTCCATTGATCTATGTGTCTGTCTTGACCACCACAGCAGTACAGTAGGATTTGAAATCAGGGAGTGAGATATATTTCTCTTTTTAAAGAGTGCTTTGCTTATTTGGAGTCTCTTTTCATTCCAAATGAAATTGGAGATTGCCTTTTCCATTTCGTTGAAGAATGGAAATGGTATATGTATTGGGGTGACACTGAACATGTAAATTGCCTTAGGACTGTCATTTTCAAAATATTGAGTTTTTTTATTCATGAGCAAGGAATATTCTTCCATATCTCCAGGTTTCTTTTTGTTTCTTGTAGTAATGTTTTGTAATTTTATTTGAATAAATCCTTTGTGCTTCTGGTTAGATTTATTCCCAAATGTTTAATCTTTGATTAACTATTGTGAAGGGTATTTTTTCTGAGCTCCAGTTCTGTATGCTCTTCATCACTGTAGAGAAATCCAATTGATTTTTTGTATGTTGATCTTGTATCCTACTAATTTTCTGAATTGGTCAACTATGTCTAGTAGTTTTCTGCTGAGTCTTTAGGATTTTCTAAGTATACTATCATATCAGGGTTTCTGTGACTTCCTGCTGCCAGAGCATGGTGGTACGCATGCGTGTGCAGGTATTATGGCAAATTTTTGGAGTCTAGTGCTTTTTCATCACATTAACAAAGCAAAGAACAAGAACTGCATGATCCTATCAAATGATTCAGAAAGAGTTTTTTACAAAATCCTACACCTTTTCCTCATTAAAACACTCAACAAAATAGAAATAGATGGAAATTTCCTCAACCTAGTGAAGAGTACATATGCAAAATGACAAGTCAACACCATTCTCAATGGAAAGATAGGAAAATAGGAACTAGACAAGGATGCTCACTATTGCCTCTCCTTTTCAATATTGTATTGGTAGCATTAGCAAGAACAATTAGGCAAGACAAGGAAATAAGAGGCATACAAATTGTCAAAGAGGAAGTAAAATTATCTCTATATGCAGATGATATGATAGTATACTTAGAAAATTCTAAAGATTCAGTGAGAAAACTGTTAGACATAGTGGGCCAATTCAGTAAAGTAACATGGTACAAAGTCAACATACAAAAATCAGTTGGATTTGTCTGCAGTGATAAGTACAATATAAAAATGGAGCTAAGAAAAGCAATACCAATTAAAATAACTAATCACAAGATTAAATACTTGGGAATAATTCTAACTAGAGACCAAACGAAAAAGAGCTATTTAAAGAGAAGTACAAAACAATACTACAAGAGACACAAAGAAATAGAAGAAAGCACCATGCTTTTGAATAGGAAGACTCAATATAGTGAAAATGACAATTCTAACAAAGGCAATCTATGAGTTCAATGTAATCCCAATATAGCTTCCAATTCCATTCTTCAATGAGATGGAAAAGGCAATTTCCAGTTTTTTCTGAAATGTAAAGAGACCCCCAAATAAGCAAAACTCTACCTAAAAAAGAGAAACAAGGTAAGGGCATCGCTCTCCTTGATCCCAGATCCTACTACACAGCTGTGGTGGTCAAGATAGCATGATACTGGTACAGTGACAGACACACAGATCAATAGAATAGAAATGAGAACCTAGACATCAGCTCATCTACTGATCTTTGTCAATTGTTCTTTGACAAAAAGGCAAAATCAGTTAAGTGGGGAAATGATAGTCTCTTTAATAAATGGTTTTAGCAAAACTGGAAAATCATCTACAGCAAACTTAAGCAAGACCATAAGACTCACACCATACACAAAAAACCAACTTAAGGTGGAACAGGAACCTAGAAGTAAAACCAAAAACTAAAATACTATAAAATTCATCAGAGAGAAGCTAGAAACAGCTCTAGAAGCCCTAATTGGCAGTGTGAACAGTCTTCCAAGCATAATGAAAAACCTACAACCAGGAGAGAATAAAATAGATTAATGAAACCTATAAAGAATCAAATCCTTATTCATATGAAAAAACTTCAACAGGGTAAGAAGGACATTTACAAGCTGATAAAAAAAATGGTAATGATATATTTGATAAGGGACTTATATCTAAAATTTATAGAATATTCCAGCACTCAACAGGATAAAAATAAACAACCCAATCACAAATGGGCACAGGATATGAATAGATACTTCACCAAAGAAGACATTCAGGTGACAAACAAATACATGAAGAAATGTTCAAAATCTGCAGCTATCAGAGAGATTAGAACTCTTATTCACTGCTGGTAGGAATGCAAAATGATACACAGGCCATGATGGAAAGTGATCTGGCACTTTCTCAAAAAGTTGGAAATAGAAATACCATTTGACCCAGCAATTCCGCTACTGAGAATATACCCTAAAGAAACGAGAGCCATGACTCAAATATATGTATGCACCTGTATGTTTATTGCTGTGTTATATTGTTGTTGTTATGTGTCATTGAGTCACCTGCGATTTATAGCAACCCGATGTACAACCGCCGTAAAACCTGCTCTATCCTCTGCCAATCACCATTGGACCTTGTCCATCATTATCTTGTCTTCACCTGGATACAATATGAATGAAGAGTAGAGTGAAACACAATGTATACTAACTTTGTAAGCAAATCAATATCAAATAAAAGGGGGGGGAAGCCTAGATGAAAGGTACCTTCCAAAAATGAAATCCTTGTGTGTTTGAAAAAAAATTATCCAAAATGAATAAAAGATAACATTCAGACTGGGGGGGGGGGTTGCCCGTGACCTGTCTGACAAGAAGGAGTAGAAAACGAATGGATAAGCATTTATTAAGATAGGTAAAAGAAAGGACAATATGGAATGAACTAATGATGAATGGACAGATAATGTGACTATTGTATTTAATGTTACACAACAGTATGTACACAAACGACTGGAAAAACAATATTTGCATAAGTTTTCACTGGAATTACAATTCAAAACTGGATTTGAAAAATTCAACAAATAAAAAAACCACAGATGACTTCCCACTTGACCAAGGTAGTGGTGGTGGTGTTAGATGCCATTGAATCAAATATGACTCACAGCGACCTATGAACAAAATATCTGAACTCTGTTTGAACCTGCACCATTCTCATCATTTCTGACATACTCAAGTCCATAGTTGCAGTCCCTATATCAATACATCTTGTTGAGTGTCTTTCTTTCTGTCGCTGATCCTCCACTTTTCCAAGCATGATGTTCCTTTCTAAGAAATAGCCTATCCTGACAACATGCCCAAAATATGTAAGATGAAGTTTCATCATCCTTGCCTCCAAGGACTACACTGGTTACACTTTTTCCAAGACATACCCATTTAATTTTTTTGGCAATCCAAGGGGTATCCAATGTTCTTCTCTAACACCACAGATTCAATGGGTCATTGTCAAAATGAGAATTACTAGATCCAAGTAGTCAAGTTGAGGCATAAAAATGAAGGCTATAAAACACTTTCAAGCTCTTAATGCAGGATTTCCAACCTCAGTACTATTAACAATATGGCCTGATAAATCTTTTTTGTGAAGGCTTGTGCTGTGTATAGTTAAATATTCATCTATTCATCCCTAGCTTCTATCCAGGTATGCTCTGGTGGCTTAGTTACAAGCTAAGAACACTTTTTAGTTTTGGAAACCAAAGAATGTCAACCAGATATTGACGCATGTTCTTGAAACAGGGCCTGAGGATGGGGTCAATATAGGTCCCAGTTGAAATGAATCATAAAATGTAAAAAAAAAGAATGAATACCTATTGGTTAACTTAAAGTTGGACCTAGTATGTCACTAGGTAGACACAAACAAAATTAAGTCAGCAATCTAAAGTGTCTGAGATGTCTTCATTAGGAGGCTACTGTGCCTTTGTTTCTCCACATGTCAAGTGGCTTATCTGAACAAATTTGTAAAATGTGACCGTTTAAGCAGCAATGATTAACTCAGTAATGCTCCTAGCCCAGAGCTTGGCTCTAACACTGTTCCATGAAGTTGCCTGATTTACACTTGGGCCAGAAACAATTCACTACTTCTTAAAAGAGCAATTTCCTTTCAGAATGATGAATGGCCTGCCACTCACAAAGCAAACTAGCTTCATTGCTCACACTTCATGCAGCTGCAATACTGTAAGGTAATATAGTAAATTACTCAATAACTGAGAGCAAGCTGTGGAAAGACAGTGTATGGGAAGAACAAATTCCCAAATTTGAAGAGACAGGGTAATCAGTTTATTCTCCTGACCTTTGCCTCACTCTTACCAAGTTCTTGTCCCATGACATGGGTAGAGATATAAGGCCTCACTAATTCAGGACTTGGAATCAAAGGGACACAACCCCTGCTGAAGTTAGCTTTGAAATTTTCCTGTAAAGAAAATATGGAATTCACAGTGGGATACTATTTAAGTGCCATCTGGCTGGCATGCGTTAACAGTATCACATTATGAAAGTTGGTAAAAATATGGATCAATGAGAGCTTCCCACCCCCCACCCCACTAATGACTGTAGTGAGTGAGGCTTTGTAAAGGCATTCTGAAAAGTAATTTGTTTCCCTTTTGTAACTTAAATGTGAACTTGCTGGATGAACTAGTCATTTCATTCTGAGACAGAGAACCAACTGAAATAGATGTACATGTACACCTGGAGCCACAAATAATACTGAAGACAGCACTATTTTCCTAGAGCACATAAAAAGAAACAACACAAATATTCATCAGCAGTAAAACAGATAAGCAGAATACTCTAGCTGTGTAATGCATTATGTGTTGTCTTGCTAAGTAAAAAAGACAGTTGTTCAAATCCACCAGCTGTTCCAAGGGAGAAAGATGGAAATTCTCTTCTCATAAATATTTACTTAATGAAAGTTCATTAAGAGTCAGAGCTGACTCAATGGCAGTGGATTTTGGGGTTTGAGTTATATAGTTATAGACACATTTCATAAATTTGGTGATAAAAGACCATAAGAAATATTTACATAATTACTCCACTTAAGATAAAGTTCAAAACCTGTAAAATGAAATGTAAAATGGTAAATATTTAAAGAAGTAAAAGATTGAAAAACTAAACTTTTATAAAGTTACTGTAATCTAGAAATTAGTACCATATATCTTCAGAGCTACTGGTAAATTTCTATTTCCCAACCTAGCTAGTGGATATACAGGCATTCACAGTATTATTTTTATAATTTAAATCATTTCTGTTATGTTGTTGTTAGGTGCCATCAGGTGACTAATGACACAACAGAGCAATGTACTGTTCAACCATCCCTGTGCAAACCTCACTTTCTCTGTTGTAATGAATTAATCCCATTATTGCAGAAGAATTGATGCTGAAGCTGTGGTGTTTCAGAAGAGCACTAAATATCCCACATACTACCAAAAGAAACACAAATATATCTTGGAGAGGGTGTAAGCCAAATGCTCTTTGGAGGCAAAGATGATGAGGCTTTGCGTCACATATTTTGGGCATGCAGCAAAGAGGGGCTTTCTTTGGAGAGGAATATAATGCTTGGAAAGGTAGAGAGAGGGTTGACAAAGGGAAGGAAGACCCTTTACCAGGTAGATTGACATGGTGACTGCCACAATGACCTCTAATGTGCCAGGAAGTAGGAGGATGGCACAGGGTAGGACAAGGTTGAAATGTGTTGTTCATAGGGTGTACTCAACTCAACAACACCTAACAACAACAATGTCACAATCACTTGTTGAGGGTCTTCATGACACAAAATGTGGATAAGTCTCTGTTTGTGCCTCAGTTCTCATTTATTCAGGGTATTTTCCAAGCAGTGGAATATCTGGATCATATGGAATTTCTACATTCAGTTTTCTGAGGAAATGCCAGATTGCGTTTCAGAGTGGTTGTACCACTTTGCAATCCCACCTACAGTGTGTAAGAGTTCCTATCTCATGGTACAACCACTCTGGAAGTAAACCATTATAAAATGAAAATTTTACTTTAAAAAAATGAGGATAAACACTTGCAAACATCTATTAACAATCAGAATGTCAAATGTAAGAAGCATCAACATAAGAAAATGAAAAGTTTGAAATGAAAAGCAATACATAAATATCAATATCTAGAATTATTAAGGTTGTATGTAAACCTGCCTGCCTATTATTCTTTCACAATTGTAGTGTAGTGATTACCTTGATAAGATTTTATATAATTACTTCCTTCATGAGACCTGATATAATGTAATCACCTCTACTGGAGTTTCTTTAAAGATATAGTCTGTATTGAATACATATGACATCTGGCAAAGATCTCCTGGTTTATATCCTGGCAGATCTGGATGTGCATTTGGCTCCTTACCACTTCACCTTGGATTCTTTGTAATGGAACCAGTAGCCTGGTATACTAATTGCCAAACTTATATTCATCAGCCTTGGAAGCCAGAAGACTGTCATCTGAACTGCCAAACTTGGGTTCATATGAGTCAAAAGAAAACTCAAAACTAACATCTGATCAGTAAAATTGGGACTAGCTAGATTCTATTCTCTACAAATGTATAGCCATTTCCTTAAGATAAATGTAGATAAATAGACAATTCATTGACTTTGGCTCTACAGTTAACCTAGCCAAAGACAACATCATAGGTATTAGTGAAGAGAAATAAACTGATATGGGCCATTTTGCAACATAAGACAATTGTGTAGTCTGCTCTGCCAGGAATGACATATTGACTAGGAACAGCATTACATTAATAAAAAATAGCATTTCAAGATCTATCCTGAAATATACCACAGTACATGACAGTATAATCATCGCATGTTACGTATCAATCATTACAGGCAAAGATGAAGAAATTAAATCTTTTTTCTGCCTTCTGTAGTCTGAAATTGATCAAACATGTCAACAAAATGCATTAATAATAATCAGTTACTGAAATGCAGAGGTTGGGGGGAAAAGAAAAGATGAATTGTCAGAAAATATGGTATTGGTGAAATAAATAATTATAACACTGGATATCATTTTGCATGACCAATGATTTATTCACTGAAAAGAATATTTTTAAAAATTAAACAGCCGGTGACTATTGATGAGGACCTTGACAGATGGAATATAAAAGAATCAAATCCATTCTATCTGTGCAAAAAGACTCCAGAGAAGCTCAATATTACCAGTCATACATAACAACATTGCAGCAGAAATTGCTCATATACAAGTTGAAGATGGGAAAAATTATTAAAACAAGTTCACAAGAGCCAAAACAGGACCTTGAGTTTATTGTAGCATCTCACAAATATATTAGATGCACTTAACACTAATGTCCAAAACCCAGATGAGTTATGGAGTATTAGAACATCATATATGTAGAAAATAGAAAGTCACTAAAAGTACAGGAAAGGGCCAAAAAAATGAAAACTTACTCTTTTAATAAAACTGAAACTCACTGCCATAAGTCAGTTACTACTTGAGACTGTAAATATTAATGGGAGAATACTGATCATCTTTCTCCCTCAGAGAAACTTGTGGAATCAAACTACTAGAGACAATGGCTTTTTTGGTTAGCACTACAATGCACCACCAGAGCTTCATTATGTTAGTGACTCTATAAACCTTGTCCTATGTTGAGTCAACCTCAACCATCTCCAAAACACTTGATCTCACTGTTACAGACACTCATTGAGGATCTTATTATCTTGAGCTGATCCTCCATCTCTCCAAGAATGATGTCCTTCTGCAAGGACTGACCTTTCTGGAACAGGCTCAAAGTCTGTGAAAGAGAGCATCAAAATCCTTGCCTCCAAGGAGAAGTTTGGTTTTATCCTCTCCAGAACAGACTTGTTCGTTCTCTTGGCTGTCCACGGTATTTTCAACACTTTTCTCCAGCACCACAACTTGATGGCATCTAAGAATAACAACTAATAAGACATGGATAGTGGCTCAAGGAGGTGGAAGCAGAAGGGTGAGGTTGGGAAGAAGGGAAATCACAGGGTTACACTATTTGATGAGTGGAAGGAGGAGGTAAAGTTAAGGTGAAAGATCTGGTAGAGACATAAAAATATGGGGTAATTGTGGACATAATTAAATGGTGACTAATTTTATAAAACACAATGCATAGGAATAATTTTACAAAACACAATGTAATGAAGAAAGGCAAAACATAGTATATATGAATTGTGCATGCAAACCAATATTTTAAAAAATTTAAAAATAAAAAAGACAGAAAACTATAGCTTTTAATATGAATTGCATTTCAACATCAACAAAATAAAAATCCTCACCACTGGGTCAATAGGCAACATCCTGATAGATGGAGAAAAGATTGAAATTGTAAATTACTTCATTTAACTTGTATCTGCAGCCAACACATTTGGCACCAACAGTCAAGAAATCAAGACATGTTGCATTGGGAAAATCTTTTATTAAGGACATCTTCAAAGTGCTGAAGAGCAGCAAGGTTAGTTTAAAGACTAAAGTGCACCTGATTCAAGCTATGGTCTTTTCAATTACTTGCTTTGCATCTGAAAGTTTGCCAATGACTAAAGATGATAGAAGAAGAATCATTAGCTTTGGGTTGTGGTATTGAAGAAAAGAGCGCATATGTCTATGAGGTCAATAGGACATAAACACATAATATTTATTGTGAGTTACTGAGTGTCATTAAGTTGGAACCAACCCACAGCTGACCCTCCAGTAGGTTTTCAGAGGCAGTTAAAAACATGAAAAGATATTCTTTCATGGAACAGCCGGTGAACTCGAATTGCTTGCTTTCAGGATTGCAGCACAACTTCTTAACACTTGTTGCTGTTGTTAGGTACTGTCAAGTCAAGTACAACACTTTGACAAAAATATTTTAAATTTATCCTATCCTTTGCCATCTTCAAACTACCCTGACACACTAGAGCCCATGGCAGCAGTCACTGTGTCAATCCACCCAGTCGAGGGTCTTCCTTTCTTTTACCGATCCTCCTGCTTCCCTAGCATTATGTCCTTATCTAAGGAATAGCCCCTCCTAGCAACATGCCCAAAGTATATGAGTCAAAGCCTCATCATTCTTACCTCCAAAATTACCCTGGCTGCACCCTCTTTTGTTCTTTTGGCACTCCATGGGATATTTAGTGTTGCAATACCCCAGCTCGAAGGCATCAATTCTTCCTCTGTCATCCTTATTCATTTCCCAGCTCTCAAATGCATAGCAAGTGAACGGAAAGACCATGCCCTGAATCAGACGCACCTTAATCCCCAAACTGACACCATTACTCCTTCATAATTGTAAGAGGTCCCTAACTGCAGATTTTCCCAGTGCAATGCATCTTTTTATTTCCTGACTGCTGATATCAAGGGTGTTAATTGTAGATCTAAGTAAGATGAAGCTGAATCTTCTTTTCATCCATAGTGATGTTGCCTATCAGTTCAGTGGTAAGAATCTTTGTTTACTTGACATTGAGATGCAATCCATACCAAAGACTGCATTCCTTTGATCTTCTACAACAAGTGCTTCAAGTCCTTTTCATTTTCAACAAGCAAGGTTGTATCATCTACATAACACAGGTTATTGATGAGTCTCCCTCCCATCCTGATGTTACATTTATCTTCATAGAGTCCAGTTTCTTAAATAATTTGCTCAGCATACAGATTAAATAGGTATATATAGAGAATATAACCCTGATCCACTCTCTTCTTAATTTTAAACCATGCAGTGTTTCCCCGCTCTATTCACGCAATGGCATCCTGGTCTGGGTATTGTTTTCACATGAGCACAATTAACTGCTCTGGGCATTCCATAAAGAGGTGAACAGGAGGTTTCAAAAGGCAGTTTAAGAAGACAAAGCAACAATTTCCTATTTTTAGAAGACAAAGTTTAATAATCCATATAGGCTAAGGATAAAATGTAGGACTAATAATTACTTTACAGACCAAATCACAAGAAAGGGAACTCTGATGGCCTAGTACTAAGGAGTTGTGACACCAACATGAATGTAAGCAGTTTTATTCCATCAGCAGCTTCATGGGGAAAAGATGAATAATATCCTTCCACGACATTCAATTACCTCTGAAAATCCACTGGAGAGTCAGCTGGGAGACAGTTCCGACTCGAGAGTATGTAACCACAACAACAATCACAAGAAAATTGATATATTTATAATAATAGCAGACAGTAAAAATCAAGATCTGGAACATTTCCTGAGGTATAGGGAAAAAAATACAATGTTAAAAATACCTATGCACTAGAAAAACATAACTATTTTAATAATATTACTCCAAAATGCATAAAACAAAAAATAACAAATTAAATGGAGAAAATAGACAAACATACAAGCATAGCTGAAAATCTTCAAATTTCTCAAGTGTTTATCAAAATCTATAGATGAAATAGAAGATTACAGGCAATAGAACAATATTATTAATTAAACTGACCAACTAATATCTAAAGAACACAAGATTAACAATTTTCAAGTGCTTATGGAATATTCACCAAAATAGTTAGCATGTTGATAAATTATGTGTCAATAAATTTCAAAGAATAGAAATCATACAAAGTTCTCATATAATTTGGAATTAAATAAGCATGCAACTTTGAAAAAAAACATTAAAAATTCCCACAAACATCTTTACACTAAGCAATCTCTACATAACTACATAACAACTGGGTCAAAATAAAATTCAAAAGGAAATTAGACATATTTTTATCAGAATAACAAAGAAAACATAGCATAAGGGACCCCAAGAAAAGTACATCAAAGGCATATAGAGGGGGAATAAACAATAAATATGTGAAGGTGAAAAAATTTAGAAAAATTAAAAACTGAAAAAACAGGCTAGCTGTGAGGAAACTCAGCAAAGCAAAGAAGAGTGACAACAAAGGTTGATAAAATAGCAAGAATGTCTAGAAAGCACAAATTAGAAATACCAACAATGAAATTAAGTCAAGAATGTGGTATGACTTTCAAATGGGTGCAGGGGAGAAAAGGGGCTGAATATCACCTGAGAATACCTGGGAGCATCTCTCTGCACTATTGCGGGTCATCCTAGGTGCCAAACAGGACAAGAGAGTTTGGGACAGAGAGCTAAAAGCCGAAAAGAGACTTCTTAATTTCCTCAGTTGCCACACTGAGATGAGAGAAAGAGAGTTGGCTTGAAACCCCCTACACACAAATTGCTTAAGTTGGTGCCCTAGACTCATGCCATTCCAGAGATAAAGGAAGACATACGGAAGGCCTCAGGAGAGAAGGAGCCATCAGGTGAGACACTCTTACCCAGAGCCAACACTTTCAGGTGCATGCAGGGGAGAGAAAGGACTGAAAATATCCTGGGGAAAGATCCCAGACACCAAACTAAACAAGAAAGTTTGGGACAGTGAGCTACAAGCAGGGGGAAGACAAGACTATCTCAGCTTTCTCAGCTGGCATATTGAGCATCAAGAAAGATAGGTGACTTGAAATGCCCTTGGACAGAAACTGCTCAAGTAGAGGACCTGGTCGCACACCACTCATCCACTCAGGAGATAAAGGAGGATAGAGTTTGGGAGAAGGGACAATAGGTGAGCTTCCTACAGTGCAGACCAAAGAGAACTTAAAGGACTTTGTTGTTGTTGTTGTTGTATATGCCATCAAGTTGTCTGCAAGTCATAGCAACCCTATGTACAACAACTCTAAACTGTGCGAATCTTATTGTCTATTACACACCCACCTCATTACCCCAGTAACTGAATCAATTTAGCTGATCAGGGATCTTCTCTCTTACACTGTCCCTCCACCCTCTCAAGCATAATGTGCCTTTCCAAGGACTGACTCTGCCTTGCAGTATGTCCAAAGAAACCTTGCCTCCAAGGAGCAGCCTGGTCTCGCCCTCTCTAGGATGAACCTGTTTGTTCTCTTAGCAGTCCACATCATATTCAATATTCTTCTCCAGCACCACAACACAAAGGCTAGTCATTGTCCAGCATCCTGACACATAACAAGTAATTGCAAATACTATGGCTTGGATCAGGCACACCTTAGTCTCCAGACTGACATCATTGCTCTTCAGTACTTTGGTGACGTCTCTGACAGCAGACTTTCCCAAAGCAATTTATCTTTTCATTTCCTGGTTTCTGATACCAAGAGTGTTGATTGTGGAGTCAAGCAAACTGAAGCTGTTAACAATCTCAATCTCTTCACCATCTATCATGATGCTGCCAATGGGCAAATCATGAGAAAGAAAGTCAATCCTGGAGCAGAAGTTCAAGGCAAAGAACTTTTCCTCAGAACCGTCTGAGGTAGGAAGCCTTCCCTGAGACTAATACCTGGTATTTGGACTTCTTGTTGATTGCCTTCAAGTTGAGCATGACTCATAGCAACCCTATGAATAAAAGGCCTGAAGCTCCTTTACAACTATCAACATTTATCAAAGTTCATAGAGTTTCTGGAGGCAAGTTGTTTAGGATGTGGATAGACTACTAAACAGTATCTCGTAAAGAGATACTGGCTGCAGCAGAAGAAGCTGACAGCAGCTTGAGATGTTCAGAATCACAAACAAAAGTCCAGAAAGCTTGAGATGTAAGTCATCATATCAAAGGCTGGATAGGAGAAGATAGATATTGAATGGCGTAGGTGGGAGTAAAAGGGAATGCTGATGAAGGACTTTGTTGTTGTTGTTGTTGTTGCTGCTGAATGCTTTCGAGTTGAGCATGACTCATAGCAACCATATGCACAAAAAGCCTGAAGCCTTTCTATAACTATCAATATTTATCAAAGTCCATAGTTTCCAGAGGCATATTGTTTAGAAAGTGGTTGAAAGACTTTAAGAAGGGTAAATTTTTCCAGATAGGATATTCGGTAGAGTGAGTGTCTCACCCCATCAATTGAACATTTTAAGCTGGCAACTCATAAATATCATCATGAAGATAAGAATTACTAACAACTTATTCAGACACAATAGAAACAGCCTAACACTTGGCAAAAAAAATTGGAACAGCTACTGAAAAAAGTACAAATGATGAAAGAAACAATGGAAGTCACAAATAAAGTGAATACACTAAAGTTAGAGGAACCAAAGAAATATATTGAGGTGGACTTATTTGAACAGCTACAAAAAAGGTTCACACGATGGAAGAAACAACGGAAGCCATTAAGAAAGCAAATACTCCAGAGACAGGTACCCAGAAGAAACATTTTGATGAGTAGGAACTTGCACAACTATGGAAGAAAATGTAAAAGATAGAAGAAAGATTGAAACTGTAGATTAAAAAAAAGTACAAGAACTGAGAAATCACCACAAAATAAAGGGTATGGTCAGCATAGTATTAGAAATAACAGAAATGCATGAAAATGCAATCCAGAATATTAGGACAAAAAATGCAGAAATGTCCAACATGCTGGAGGGACAAAAAAGTAGACCAGAAAAGTCAGTGAGCTGGAAGACAAGAACCTCAGTAGAAGCATAAGAGAAGAAAAATCAGATGAGACATGAAGAAAATATTACAATCCTGTGAGATAACATAGAAAGGAGCAATATACATATTATTGGGATTCCAGAATACAAAAAGAACAGAGAAATCACTGAGAAAATTATGGAAGAAGAACTAGAGGAAAAACTTTGCAGGTATTATGATGAACATGAAATCCACATTCAAAAAGCTCAACAAACACCAAATAGACTAGACCCAAAAAGAGAAACATCAAGACATATCATAGTCAAATTCTCAAAAATAAAAGATAAAGTTACAATACTAAAACCAGCATGAGAAAAACAAAGAGTAATATAAAAGGAAAAGCAATTAGATTAAGTATTGATTTCTCAGCAGAAACTATGCAATCAAGAAGATAATGGGATGGAATATACAGAAAGTAGAAGGGAACAATTGACAACAGGAGACCCTATACTCAGCAAAGCTCTTCATCAAATATGAAGAAGAAATTAGTTCCTTTGTAGAAAAGAAGGAACTTACGGAATTTTTGAAAACAAGATCAAATCTACAAGAATTAACTTTTAAGGAAGTCCTTCACACAAAGACACCAAGGAAAAGTGAATGGATTATAGTGACAAGAAACAACAGAAAAAGAAACAACAAAATGACAATGATAAAGCCAGACCTGTCAATAATCACACTTAATGTGTATGAATTAAATGCACCAATAAAAAGGAGAAAAGCAGAATGGATAAAAAAGCAAAGCCCAATAATATTTTGCCTACAAGAGACACATTTAAGAAAGGAAGAGGAAAAACTAAAAATCAAAGGCTAGGGGGAAAATAAACCAAGCAAGTGGCATCCACAAAAAAAGCAAAAGTGGCAATACTAATGTCAGATAAAATAGACTTCAGGATTATAACAGCCATAAAAGATAAGGAAGGGCACTATATAATGATTAAAGTGACAGTTGATAATTTTGGTCAGTATCTATGCACCAAATGATTGACCAGAAATGTACATAACCCAATTACTAACAGGATTAACTAAGAAATAACACCACAATAGTGGTAGAAGACTTTACACACCACTTTCACCAAAGGATAGGTTAACTCAAAAGAAACTTAATGAAGATGTAGAAGATCTAAACAATATATTCAACCAACACAACCTTGTGCATTTATCCCAGGTACCGTACCCAAGTAAAATTCAATTCACTTTCTTCTCAAATGAACATAGTAACACTCTCCAGAATTGATCACTTATTACTTAGTACACAAAGCTAACCTCATCAGATTAAAACACATTGAAATAATGCAAAGTATCTTCTCAGACCACAGTGCAATAAAACTAGAAATTAACAACAAAAATGTTAAATCTTATAAAACCACCCATTTGAAAGCTAAGTATCACCCTGCTAGAACACAACTGTATAACAGAAGAATAAAGAATGAAATTTAAGAGTTCCTCAAAGCAAATGATCACAAAAATACTACAGACCAAAATACCTTGGATACACCTAAGGCAGTCCTCAGGGAGCAGTTCATAGCAATAGACAAACACCCAAAAAACAAAGAAAATGGAAAACTAATGATATAACACAATATCTTTATCAAATAGAGAAAGAACAACAATCTAACCACATAGCCTCTAAAAAAAGAAAATTATAAAAAACAAGAGCTGAAATCAATGAGATAGAAAATACAACAATTGAAACCATTAACAAAATCAGAAATTGGTTTTACAAAAAGCTCAATAAAATGGACAAATCATTGATAAAATTAACAAAAGAAAAAGAAGACACAACTCAATAAAGAAATGACACAGGTGACATCACAACAGAACCAGAAAAAATGAAATTTCTGATATCAGAACCTACTGCTTGCAAAGATTGGTGGAGGGACAGTGCAGGAGGGAAAGACCCTCTATGAAGTGGGTTGATTCAGTGACTGGAGTAATCAGGGTGGGTATGGCGGAGACAGTGAGAACAGGACAGAACAGGGTTTAGGGCTGTAGTACATAGGGTGGCTATGAGTTGCAAGCGACTCAACAGCACATAATAACAACAATAACAACTTGTTGTTATGTGCCGTCGAGTCATTTCCAACTCATAGCGACCCTATGCACAACAGCCCTAAACCCTGCTCTATCCTGCGCCAACCACACCGCCTCTGACACACCCATCCCGATTACCCCAGTCACCGAA
>NW_006400271.1:88894-93762 GCF_000299155.1 Elephantulus edwardii
CCAGCTCCACCCTCCACCAGGATAACCCTTCACATCTGCCAAGTCCCTTCAGAAAATATCTTCCATTGTCCAACCCATGATCTGACAGCTTGTATCTTAAGCTTTCTTGGCTTCTGTGATTCCAAACACATCAACTGCTGTCATTTTTTTTTCTTTTGACCAGTGTCTCTTAAATTTAGTTGTACTGTCTCCAAGGGAAGGTGACATGTCCTGTAGAACTCCTGTGTGGAAAAAAAGACAGTATCTGATATCATATAAAAAATATTTCATCACAATCAAGGGGGATTCATAGGAGGTCTGTGAGGATGGTTCAACATAACAAAAACAATCAACATAATTCACAACATTAACAAAACAAATAACAAGAATCATATGATTCTAGCAATTAATGCAACAGAGGCATTTGACAAAATTCAACATCTCTTCCTAATTAAGACAATTAACAAAGTAGAAATAGAAGGGAATTTTCTCAACACAGAGAAAAGTATATGTGCAAAACCAAGAGTCATTATCACTCTCAATGGAGAAAGACTAAAAGCATTTTAGTGAACCAAGACCAGACAAGAAATGCCCACTGTCTCCGCTTCCACACTATATCGTTTTGGAAGTGCTTGCTAGGGCAGTATAGCAACAGCTTTTTGTATAAAGAGGTTGCCAAATACAGCAGAAATTCATAATCTGGAGAGGATAAAATTGATGAATGGGACCTTCTAAAAATTAAATAACTTTGCTCATCAAAAAACTTTTTCCAACAGGATGAAAAGGAAATCTATTGACTGGGAACAAACATTTGGCAATACCGTCTCAGACAAGGGTCTCAAAACAAAACTTTACAGAATGCTCTTGGACCTCCACAAGAAAAAGGCTGATAATACAATTACCAAATGAGCAAAAGATATAGAAAGGCTTTTCACAGACAAAGACATCAGATGACCAGTGAAGATGACCAATCAGATTATCACATGAAGAAATGCTCAAAATCACTGGCAGTAAGAGAGATGCAAATAAAAACCACAATGGCATAGTATCTCATCCCAATCTTAGCAGTAGCAAAGTTTAGCATGGCAGCAACCAATAAATGTAGAGACTGTGGTAAGGTGGAAACTCTCATACAGTGTTGGTGGGATAAGCACACTGGAAGACAGTTTGGCATTTCCTCAAAAAATTAAACAGAGAAACTCCATATGACTGAGCTATTCCACTACTAGGTATATATAAATAGGATATATAGGATAATACAACTGAGACACAAATGGAGATTTGTATACCAATGTTTTTACTCACCATCACAAAAATATGGAAACAGCCCAAATGTCCAGCCACAACTGAATAGACTGAGAAATTGTAGTACATTCACACAATACTATGCAGCATTCAGGAGCAACAATTTTGGAAAATACTACATAACTTGGGACTGAAGAACATTATGCTGAGTGAACTAACTCAATATCACAAAGACAAATACTGCATAAGACTATTATTGTAAAAACAGAAGGATAACTAATAAAACATGTATGAGTATTCAAGGGGGGAAGGGCTGGGAGCAGAGGAGTAAGGATAGATAGGAGAGAAATCACAGAGTTGCACAATTTAGTGAGTAGAAGGAGGGGGTAAAAGAAATGGGAAGAATTCAATAGGGATGTGAAAAGACAGGGTAATGGTGCACACAGTCCAAGGGTCATTAATTTTATAAAACACAATGTATAGCGATGCTTATATGAATCATAATTCCAAAGAAGGAAAGTGTGTGCATGTGGGAAAGTTATTAAAATAAAAAAATAAATAAAATTTTAAAAACCAACGCACTCATTAAATATTTTACTATGAGACCTACTAAAAAGAAAAAAGAAATTGCTATGGGCATTAAGAATATAACAAATGGTGAGCTTCTAAAAATAAAATCCATGTATGCATCAAAAACTTTTTCCAACAGGGTAAAAAGAAAACCTACAGACTAGGAACAAACATTTGGGAATACCACCTCAGATAAAACTCTTTTAACAAAAGTTTATAGAATAATCCTGGGCCTCCATACACACACACACACACACACACACACACACACAAAACACCTGATAACTCAATTACAAAAATGGGCAAAAGACATGGAAAGAATTTTCAAAGGAGAAGATATTCGAATGTCAAACAGACACATCAAGAAATGCTCCAAATAACTGGCAATAAGAAATATGCAAATGAAAGCCACAATGAGGTACCATCTCATTCCAATAACAGTGGCAAAGTTTAAAAGGGCAGCAAGTAATAAAAGTTTGAGAGGATGTGGTGAGAAAGGAACTCTCATACATCGTTGGTGGCATTGTAAAATGGTACAGCCATTCTGGAAGGCAGTTTGGTACTTCCTCAAAAACCTGAACCTAGAAATTCCATATGACCCAGCTATTCCACTACTTAGAATGTACCCTGAGAAAATGAGAACTGAGACACAAACTGAGATTTGCACAACAAGTGAGTCTATAAACCAAAATGGCTACTTTTAATTTTTTTCAATACTTAATATATACCAAGCTCTTTTCTTTTTTATACTAGTTTATTTACAAAATTCAAATACATTGTTTTTCATAGAAGATCCTTCCCATTTCCCTCACACACACTCCCACCCATCAAATTGTGTGACCTCATGATGAATCTTTCCCACCCACACATCCTTACCCCTCTGCTTTCAACCTCTGCCCCCTTGAATCCTCATACCCATTCTAAAATAATGGTCTTACACAGTATTTGTCCTTACGGAACTGAGTTAGTTTACTCTGCATAATGCTCTCCAGTCCCTTCCAAATTAGTTAGTAATTTACAAAAGCATTGCTCCTGCATTCTATGTAGTATTCGATTGGGTGACTATACCACAATTGCTCAATCCATTCATTTGTAGTTGGACATCTGGGTAGTTCCTATGTTCTTACAATGGTGAATAAAGCCACTGTGAACATTGGTGTAGGGTGAAAAGAAAACCTACCCATGGGGAAAAACATTTGGCAATACCAGCTAAGACAAGAGTCTCATACCGGAAAGTTTACAAAATACTCCTGGGCCTCCACAAGAAAAAGACTGTTAACCCAATTACAAAATGGGCAAAAGACATGGAAAGAATTTTTACAGAGGAAGATATTTGAATAACCAACAAAGATATGAAGAAATACTCAAAATAACTGCAACCAAAACCACAATGAGCTACTCTCTCACTCCAGTAGAAGTAGCAAAGTTTTACAAGGCAGCAAGTAATAAATGTTGGAGTGAATGTTGGTGAGATAGTAACTCTTATACATTTTTAGTGGGATTGTACAATGGTACAACCACTCTGGAAAGCAGTTTGATGCTTCCTCGAAAAGCAGAAAATAGAAATTCCATATGACCCAGCTATTCCTTTGCTTGGAACATACCCCAAGAAAATGAGAACTGAGGTACAAATAGAGACTTGGACATCAATGTTCATAGCAGCGTTATTCACCATCTCAAGAACATGGAAACCACTAACTGTTTTTACATGGAGAACATAATTTAAAATATTTTTACTTTAAAAAACAAACAAATCCTCCAACTACAAGCAAGGTTCCAAAACAAAATTACTTCATTCTGACACAACCCTGCTTGCTGAAACTGAGGAGGACCTGAAGCGCTTGCTGCTGAGGGTCAGTGACTGCAGCCTTCAATATGGATTGAGGCTCAATGTCAAGAAGACAAAGATTCTCACCACTGGACCAATTGGCAGCATCAGGATGGATGGTGAAGAGATTGAGATTGTTCACAGCTTTAGCCTGCTTGACTCCACAATCAACACTCTTGGCACCAGGAAATTAAAAGACATATTGCAATGGGAAAGTCTGCTGGTAGGGACCTCTCTAAAGTACTCAAGAGCAACCATGTGTCTCTGGAGACTAAGGTGTGTCTGGTACAGACCATGGTCTTTGCAATCACTTGTTATGCGTCAGAGAGCTGGACAATGACCAGGGAGGATAGAAGGAGAATTGATGCTTTTGAGTTTTGGTGTTGGAGAAGAGTGCTAAGAGTGCCATGGACTGCTAAGAGAACAAATAGATTCATCCTGGAGAGGGTTAAAACGGCAAGGATTCTGAGGCTTCGTCTGACATACTTTGGTCATGTTGTAAGGAGGGACCGGTTCTTGGAGAGAGACATCATGCTTGGGAGGGTGGAGGGCAGGTGCAGCAGGGGAAGGCCCACTGGGAGATGGATTGATTCGGTGACTGGGGTAATCGGGGTGGGTGTATCAGAGACAATGAGATTGGCACAGGACAGAGCAGAGTTTAGAGCTGTTGTTCATAGGGTCACTATGAGTCGCAAGCGATTCGATGGCACATAACAACAACAGCAACAACAAAAACAACAACAACAAATTATAAATCTATTTCAGGAATAAATAATGTAAATTTTACATTACAAGGAAGAAGAAAGAAGAGCTGCACTACAATCTCAAAGGCACACAGTTCAAATCCGCCATCTGTCCATGAGAAAAAGATGGGAAATCAACTTCTATTCAATATATTGCCTCTGTAAACCCACTGGAGATTCAGCTATGGGTCAACCAAATGGCACAAAACAGCAACAGATAGCAATATATCTCTCAGTGGATTTTCCATACTAAGACAGACTAAGAAGCAGTACTGGCCATCTACTTTTGAAATAACAGTACTTTGAAAACTTTACACACAAGAACATTATTGGCTATGGTGCTGGAAAGCATTCAAAATGTAACTGAGGGAGAGCTGCCTCGTCAAAAGAGAATGTATCATGTAGAGTCCAGCTCTACAACAGGTCTGAGAGTGAGGAATCAGAGACACTTGAGAAAAGATAGCCATAAAATAGCTGAGACATGGGGAAAAAAAGACTTCAAG